>NC_044916.1:2178181-2246397 GCF_003576645.1 Ipomoea triloba
CCCCCCCCCCCCCCCCCCCCCCCCCCCTTTTTTTTACATTTATTGCTAAAATATCTTAGATTGTTGTTCTTGGATGGACCCCACTTAACTCGACTGGATTAGTTTTATTTTGCGGGATTAAAATTAAGGCAATATTTTAAAAACAAGGATTGTGCTAGTGATCTGCATAACTCCAAATATTTTTTAAAACACTAAAACATAAATTCTCAATATGGAATATGGAATCAAAATCTCACCTTAGAGTAACATGAAACTGTATACTTTTACGCCTAACAGTCTAAGGAGCTCAACCCAAACATAAATTCTCAATATGAAATCAAAACTTCACCTAATAGTAAGACTTCTTATCCACTAGACTAATGCTATAGAGCCAAAACAAATCGTTTTTAACATAAAAAAAATCCTATATATATATATATATATATATATATATATATATATATATATTATTAATCCACATTCAGAGTAAAAAGTTATGCAGATCACTAGCACAATCCTTGTTTTTAAAATATTGCCCTTAATTTTAATCCCGCAAAATAAAACTAATCCAGTCAAGTTAAGTGGAGTCCATCCAAGAACAACAATCTAAGATATTTTAGCAATAGACTAGAGATATTTTCATTTACTTCCATAAGAGTCTCCAAACTAAGTGTCAAGACTGTACTAATCCGATCCATGGAGTCATCCATCGTCTTCTCTATCTCTCGCCTCTCCCTCATCTCTCCCTCAAAGCCTCAATCTCTCCCATTATTTCAGCCATGGAAGCACAGAACTCCGGCGCCGACGACCCGCCTCCATTGCCACAAGATGTACGTCCCCGGACACGGAGTTCCGCCGGAAAAGACAGCGGCGAAACACCTTCATCATTTCTTCAACTTCGTCGCTGTTAAGATTGTCGCTGCTCAGCTCCAGGTTCCTTAATTTCACCATGTTTTCTTCCTTTAATCTCTCGTTTCCATACATATGTATACATAATTGAAGCAGCATATGTCCCATCTAGTGCAAAAATCCAACCCAGGTGTCCATCTTAGCGCCGACTGATAGCCTAGTGTATCACCATAATCCGTGGTCTAGACGGGCCGGCTAGTTAGACAGTTGCCTAAGCTATTTATGTGCTTACCACCTAGGCTTCCTAAGTTTCGGTCGATTAGCTATTGTTAGTTTTTATTAAATGGATTATTTCACTTAAAACGATATTATTGAGCAAAATAATTTTAAATTGTTCAAATTCAAAATGTTTTTTTAATTAATATTTAATATTTTAGTATTAACTATTAAAGTATTAATAATTCATAATTATTAGTTTTAAAAAATTAAAAAGTTAAAAAGTTTTTTTTTTCTCAAAAAAAAAAGTTTTTAAACAAATTTTTTAAAAAATAAAAATAAAATAAAATAAAAAAATACACGAGCCCTATGTGCAGATTAATCGCCACATAGAAGTCCCAGACCCTAAGGAGCGCTTAGTGATTTTTTCAACCATGGTCCCATCTCAACTAAAAATTAATCTAAACCGATAGTTATATGACAATATAAAACTTAAGCTAATAGTTAGACGGCATATTTATATATTATGCTCAACATTGCTCCCTTACGCGTGGGTGATGAGGAGATTCAAATCCATAACTGTGACATAAGACTAGACCTGATATCAAATTGAAACATATGTTTTACCTCAGTCAACTTAAAATCTAAATTGATAATTGAACTGCACATTTATGTTTGTATATTATATATGCTCAACATACGCACTAAAGTTTGGAGCATGTTGGGTGCAGAGTTACAATCCTGAGGCGTACGATGAGCTGATGGAGTTTCTGGAGAGACACTCTTTGAATGATGCAGATAAGTTTTGTGCTGATTTGATGCGTGAATCGTCGAGGCATCAGAACTTAGGTATATATGCATATCTTTTTTTGTGCTTTTTGGACCGATAAATCCATAGGGTTTAATTTAACCATTTTACTATTTACTAATTAAGAGTTTAAAGATACTTTAGAAATACAGATGTGCATTACTGGCTAAAATAACAATAGGTTTCTTGAAGTCAGTGTTAAAATACATGGTTTGAGTTATTTCTTATCCTCTTAGTCTAGATTTTTAGTTAAAATGGAGAATAGTTTTTAATTTGATATCAGGCACATGCTAAAAGTCTATTATATCTATATATTATGTGTGGCGCATAAAAATACTTTTAGTTAAAATAATTTAGGGTGACATTTGCTCATCATTAGATCATCATGATAGTTCGAGACTAAAACAACTAACGCTAACTGTACTATTGAATGGCCAAAATCACACTTTCATTATAAACTCTTTTGATTCGGCACTAAACTACTAAAAACGAACCAACCACACCCAATCTAAGTATATTCGTTCATGAGTTTAGAACTCGAGATCTGTTTAAAAAGAACCAAACTTCTCCTACGCGTATATATATCACTACACCAAAAAGGTTATTTAGCGGCGGTTAATTTGTTATTTAGAGGCGGTTCAAAACCGCCACTAAACTGTTTAGAGGCGGTTCTCCAACCGTGTCTAAATAGTGTGTCGCGAAGAATTTAGAGGCGGTTTCAGACAAGTGTGGGAATTGTTGATCAGCATTGCATTTAGCGGCGGTTTTGAAACCGCCTCTAAATATAAGGTAGTTTACTTTAGTTTTAGTGGCGGTTCTCTAACCACCACTAAATATAACTATTAGTTTATTCTTTTAAATTTTAGTGGCGGTTATTAAGTGTCGCTAAATTTTTATTTTTTATTTTTGAAAATTTTAGTGACGGTTATTAAGTGTCACTAAATATTTTTCTTTATTTATTTTTTAAAATTTTAGTGGCGGTTATTAAGTGTCACTAAATATTTTTCTTTATTTATTTTTAAAATATTAGAGGTAATTATTTAGGTGTTGCTAAATAATTTATAATTACATTATTATTTTTTATAATTATAATTTAATTATATTTATTCAAAAATCTTTATATTAAAATGCATATTGCAATCATAAATAAACTCTATGTACACATTTAATTGGAAAGAAAATAAGTTGTAACATTCAATAGTATTCAATAATATATTAACATTTGAGCATAGTATTCAAAAGCAATAGCAAGTGATCAAAAAAATACTAAACACCAATATTTCACAAACTCCAGCAACAGCAAGTGGTGAATCCATCAATTCCTCTCATCTTAACCTTCAACAGAAATGATTAAAAGAATACTAAACGCCAATATTTGACAAACTCCATCAACATCGACAAGTGTTGGGTTGAATCCATCAACAGCAGCAAGTGATCCTTCACAAACTCCTAGAGAATAACATCAAGGAAAAAATAAAAAATAAAAATAAAATAAGAAACTCAATATTATCAGTAACATATTTGAAATAGAACTAAGTAGAATTGGATAACACCATTTCAGTCATTTGGAGTCTGTGAAGGTGAAAATAGAACTAAGTGGAAGAAATAATGACAATACACATCTCCAGTAGGAAATCATACAGGTCAATCTAACAGAGCTAATCCAGGATCCAAAATGTCAAGATGAGTTACAAATTACACATGCATTTTATTTAAAATATCAGACTTACCAAAATGGAAACTTTGGTTAGTTTAAAACTTTTGCTACAACCAAAATGATCCTCAAGAGCACTCCTGATATGCAAATGGTATATACAAAGGCAACCAAATCAAAAATCAATAAAGAAAATGGATCACAAGTTTGCACAGACAAAAAAAAAATACTGCAACTACCTTATCTTCAATATCATTCTTGTCAAACCCCTTAACAAGCACAGTTGTACTTTCACCTCCACCCCTGCCTCCTCTGGAAGGAGGTTAACAAATCTCCTACAGTAAACAAATTACCAAAAAATTTTAAAAATAATAACAATTATAATTATGTTTAACTCACAATCCATAAATCTTATTTTAGGGGAAGATGACTTAACCCACTATTCAGAGTATAAGCTTCTCTCTCTTTAGCAAGGTAAAGCTTCACTTCTTGGCCCAACAACGTAACTGTTGACCATTAAGTTCAAGAGCTTGCAATAGAGTTGTACACACAACTAATTACCTTCTTTGGAGTCTTTGAAGGCGCATCCTCTTCTTCATCACTAGACTCCTCTGATGAGGAATCATCAGAGCTGCTCTCCTTCCCAGTAGAAGACTGCCACAACAAAAGAGAGGATAGGCAAGCTCAGAAGGTGTGCACATGAAATGCATGCAAATGTAATAACAATTGTATGAAGATTCAATAATTACAAAAGATCTCAATCATTTAATACCTTCTTAACAGCCTCAGCTTTAGATGGCTAATCATCAGAACTTTCATCTTCAGAACTGGTCTCATCTTTAGAGTCATTAGCACTTTGTTTGACAGTAGTTCCAGTAGTTGAGGCCTACTCACACATACATCAAACAATATGTTAGCATACATAGTGTAGAGCACAATCAATGAGGATAAAAACAATACCTATACACACTTTGGTTAGTTTAAAACTTATCTATGCTCTTCACGCAAGGACACAATATTCTTCCTTCAACACATCTATGCTCAATTGCAAAATCAATTAATTTATCTACCCATTCTATATATCTCAAAGTATTTCGCGGTAAATTAATCCAAGATTTATCCATGCATAATCACTTCAACAATAATGATACTATGATAGAACATTACCTCTCAATTCATGCAAGAACTCACAGTGCTCCCCTTTTAGACAACCCCTTGTGCAAAAAACTTGCAAAAACCCTGGAAACATTATAAACACAAATATGATCTTAACTGTCAAACTGAAATTTGCTAGGAAGCAACCCATAGATCAAAGTAATGAAGAATATGGTTTAGGAATCAAAGTACTAGCATTAAGCAAGCAATATTAGACTTGTCTATCCAAAACTCTGATAGACAGACATGTTCAGTATGCTACATAATATGAACTTGAGACATCCACGTGTAACCTGATTGCCAACTTGGATAATTAAGTATGTTAATTGACTTGCAAATTCAACTTGAACCAATTATATATAATTACCAAAATTTATCATGCATTTTAAAATAGAAATTATATAATAGTATCAGTAGGCTCCATATAACTGCAGAGCAATTTTCAGGTCTCAAGTAAAAAATTTAACATCGAATATATTGCAGTCATTTATATCTAAGATGCAACAAAGAAAGCACATTTTTCTCCCTTCAAAAGCATCCTTGATTAGTTATAATTGAATGGTCCAAAAAAGTTAATCTTGTTGTCAAATAATCTACACAATAAGAACAAAAATGCCAAATTGGCAATTGATATGTATCAATTACTTGAGTCACTAGAATCTAGATATTTCAAGAAAAATGATTTTGAAAAGAATAGAAGAGGAGGGTATGGGGATTAACAAGAGTAAGTTAAAGAACGCATACTCATAAGTCAATTTCCCATCACGAACTAGGCCCAAAAGATAATCTATCATGGCATGAAACTGTTCTACTTTATCTAAACGTAACCACTTTTGGAGCCAAAACCCTCTCAAAGAAAGATCCTGCAAGCATAATATTAAACATATTACAGAGATGAATTTTTTTTCTTTTCCAATTTTGACCAAAGCTTTTATAATTAGGAACAAAAACTCTCTGGTCAGACAGTCAGTATCTAGTCTCATAGCCCCACATAGAGCATTGTAATTCTTTTCCTTGCAAAGCATACCGCTAATAGATTAATGTATGCAGATTAAAAAACTTGATTTAGATATTTCAAAATTGATCAGCTTATAAAAAATGTTGTGCTTCTTCACAGGAGACTTCAGCCAAAAGAACAATTGTCAATTGTATGTCTATATCTCTCTTAGCTTTGTCATAAACTCTCATCAAAATTAAGGTGCATAAAGTATGGGCAAAAGGTGAGTAGGGTTGAGTGATTCAATAAAAATAAGAATCCACCGATTCGTATGAATGGAAGATACATAGATCAAATCAAATTCAATAAAAATAAGAATTCCAGAAGACTTACCGCGTCTACGTGAGGCCGTGAGTCATTGAGGGGAGTGAGGGTTGAGGTCGTGAGCGGTGAGTCCTAGGGCACCGGTAATGTGAGATTTGAGAAGATATAAGAGATGAGCGGTGAGAGAAGAGGCGAAATCGCAGAGAAGAGGCGAAATTGCAGGGAAGAGGCGGCCACCGGAAATGGAGCATCGTCGGAGAAGACGGAGAAAATGGATTCGTGGTTTGTGGAGGGTGTGGGTGTGGTCGGTGAAGAAAGCGAAGAACAATTACTGATTTACTATTATTATTATTATTATTATTTACTGATTTATTAGTGTTTTAATTATTTAGTGGCGGTTATGATGAACCGCCACATGTAAATGTCGCTAACAATTAATTATTTAAGTTTTTATATTAAATTAGCGGCGGTTTCTATAACCGCCTCAAAATAGTTATTTAGAGACGGTTATATATAATCGCCGCTAAGTATATGTCGCTAAAAAAACAGTTTGTTGTAGTGTATGTATGGCCTACCTCACATGAGAACAGTAATCATGTAAGAACGTGTGGACTAATTTCATCCATCTATCTAAACACACTTTTTTTTCGTGAGTGTTGTACCGTATATATGTACCAAACCAAAATCTAATCTCATGTTTGATTCCTTTGCTTTGCTTTGCAGCATTGAGGATAATGGAGGTGAGTTTTCAATTTATAATTTCTTGACATTTTCACTTACTTTCTTGAGATCTTCAATCCAAAATCTAATCTGCATGTACATGAATGAATGAAGGTTCGTTCAGCATACTGCAAAGAAGATTTTGAATGGGACAACTTGAAGAAAGTAGCATCTAAGGTGAAATTAAATAATGATGATCATACATATGTTCTTCTGATCTTTCTCAATTATTAATTATCAATTAATTTTCTATCATAACTTATATATTTATTGCAGATGATGGATGAATCTAATACAAGACTTTTGAGGAACTACATCGAGGAAACTAGTTGCTTGGATCAAGTCAAATGATTGCTCATTCTACTTCAATACTACTCAATTGTCTACTATATATACATATACAAGTTCTATATATGTAATATAATCATTGTTATGATACCAAAATAGACATTATTTATGTATATATGAATGTACATACTGAAATAACTTCTCAAGAATTTCTTCTTTGCTTCAAGGTGTTAGGTAAACGTTAGTGTTTTTGGTTATTAGAATAGGACAAACACACTTAAAACCAGTATATATACCTAGTGTTGGGGGCAATCCCATCCAGTAAAATCAATTAGTGGGACAATTAATTTGGTAATCATTTCCGAGATAACTATCTATTGACCTTATTGGTTTGACATGATCAGCTATAGACAACATATACTAGGCTGATTTACCTAGAGCACAACACACATCAAATAGCGATTGCGGGCTTAACTTTCCCGTAAATCAAAGTATGTATACCAAGTATTTTAAATGCCTAGAAGTGAACAACATCTACTAATTAAACTTGTGATTTAATTTAGATACAAGTTTAAACCAAAAAAATAACATAATTTAAATCATAGGTCTCGTACTATCAACGCATAATTATTATTGTGTGGAGCATGATTCACACAATTGTGTGGACTATACTATCAAATAATGTACATTCAGTACACAAATAATACACTCTTAATATATTGGTTGTTGGCTAACCTATTTATGTCACTCTTCTATAAACTCTTGTTGATGTGGTGTAAGATCCATATTATTAAAGCCCAACTTGATCTCAAAGCCCATATTAATAGTGGTTTTGCTCAAGTACATGTTCATTCATCATACAATACATGTAGTACAGTTGGACTTCTTAATATTCCTTGGCCAGAACAAATAGCAGACAGCAAATCTAGACGTCTAATTTGATTAAAAACTCTTTTGTAGAACATAAACCTTGTTTGTCAAATTAACAACTAATAACATATGATTACATTACATCAACAGTAACTATATATGTATGGAATTGTGTTGGAATGTAGTGGATATGGTTGGGTGAATTGGAAGAAACTGATATCAGATGGAATTGTGAATTGAAAAAAGTTGTCAGTATTGACTAATAATATTTACAAGAGATAAAATTACAATCCGAAAGGTAGAACATGATTCTTGTACTAAAAAGTCACGAGTTTGATTATTACACCCAAGTAATATTTACTTAGAGAGTGTTTGGTATTTTCCCATCAATTAAATTTTCATGAATATATTTGATGCGAATAACTTTACTAAGAAAATTATTTAGCATCTTTGGTGTTACTCTGGAAATATAACAATTAAATTACCTGAAAAATTAATTAATACGTTTGATTCATTTAAACTTTCTCATGAAAAATTTTAGAATCTCTAATCTCAAAATGGTCATGACGTATGTGAATCTCAAATGTGCTATGTTTGACAAGATCATTAATGATATTAAAGAAGGGTTAAGTTCTTCCAACGATTTCAGCTTCAAATTTGTGAAACAGTTTGCGAATCAAGTTTTCTGTAGCATTGCTAGAAAATTTGTTTATATGTCTAACTGTAAGGAATATTTGATCATTCAATTGATCGTTATTGTAGACGTCGTTTCAACTTATAATTTAATGAATTAGTCTTTTTGTTTAAAAAAAATCAATAATTGATTTTTCTTAAACAATCCATTAACTGTATAACCCTTATTGAAGGATGTGTTTCTTCCCAACTAAAAGACAAAACTAATAAATGGACTACATATTTTTATTTTATATATTTTATGCTCAACGCATCCTTGACGTAAGCTTATATATAGCATCACATGAACCATAACCTTCTTTATTAGGTGACGAAACAAAATTGAACGAAGTGTTCCATCTAAACTAAAAATCTAATTACACGTACTAATAAATAGAGTACATATTTATGTTTTATATATTATATGTTCAACAAATCCAACAGACATAATTTAATTACTGAACAAATTAATATGGTTAATTGAACACTCATAGATAAATTTATATAGAGAAATATGTATGCAGTATAAAATTATAATTAGACTTTTAAAAACATATACTTTAGCCAAGGATTTTGTGGTATAGTGGCGTCAAACCCTTTTCTTTATACGGGAGGTGGTGGGTTCGAGTCTCAGTGGTGTCAATACTAACTCTTGTGCTTCAATACTTTTGAGAAAATAGTTATGAACAGATACTGCATTGTAATAGAGTTAGTAGTATTCAAAAAAAAACATATACTTTACATTGTACGAATCATATTAAACTGTGACTAGTAAGCATCATCATCATGGGATCAAATCGCCCAAATTATGAAGTTCATGGTTTTGGTATATTTAAATGACAATAATCTTCTTTATTATTATTATTATTATTGAAAAAAAAAAAATTCTTTAACCAACCTGGTGTGCTAACATGGTAAACATTACTTTTATATAATAGTTGTGCTAAAAAGATCTTGGTAAACATTACTTTTATATAATAGTTGTGCTAAAAAGATCTTGTGTGACAAATTACTGACAAAATTTAAACTTGTCACTTTAAATACGAGAATTATGACTAAGTCAACCATTTTTTGGGGACCAAATTCTTTGTTCTTGAAAGGTGAAAGCATAAATGGGTACAGTGATGACCTGCACCAATCGGAAATTGAAATATAAAAATGACAGAATTTGTGCAGTCTGTGGAGTACATTATTGTGTTATAAAGCTTATATGATCTGAGTAGATAAGAGAGAGAAAAATATTTATTTTAGAAAGTTCACAAAAATAAAAAATAAAACTATAAAATATATTTCTTTGTAATTCATTGTAATGAATAATTCTAATTATGACTATGAAAGAGTTATTCTTGACTGGGGAAGCAACAATGTTGATTCGCTACCACCTCCAGAGGGTAGGTTTTGAGTCTTACCAAAGATAATTTAAAAAAAAAAAGGTTAGAATTTGATTGGAAAAAAATTTAAATTAATCTTCGAATTATACGTGAAAGTGCAAATAGAGCATTCAATTGCCAGTTATTGCTGATGTGTTGATCATCCTATTAAAAAGTTATTATTTTAAAATTTATTTCAATAATTTTAAATAAAATATTTTTTTTGGACAATTCATGAACCTAGCTAATTACAAATTTTTGGTTAGATGGTTCAATTGCACTTTTTCGTGTCATTTAGTGGCTAATTTGTAATTTTTTTTAAAATTTAATATTATTGTAGACACTAGTGTACAAGTATTTAAAAATTTATGAATAAGTTAAAACTTGAGACACATCACACAATATATATTTTTCACTGATTTCCAAGTAAGAACGATGAGAGGCCCTTAGGAACTGAGATCCAAACTTATATATACCTCTCATCATCAATAATGTGCTTGTAAACTAAAGCTTCAATTCATCATATCATCATCTCACTTTTCCAAGTGGCATGGGAATAATGGAGTTCATCATGTGCATATATCTCTTTCTTATCATCTCCCTACAAAGATTATTATTACATCACACATAACATTTTTATGCTTATGAATAGGTCATGAAGTGACAAAGTTTGGTGGATATCTGACCCATATGTCCCTCACTTCAATTCTTTCATTTGTCTCTACTTCCTTAACCATATTATGGGTATATATATATATGCAATGGTAGGTCTCTCAATTCAATGATAAAAGTGAATTTTATTGTGAAAATTATTAAATACTAATAAATAGGTGTCTTAATTAATTGTAGCGAAAATATGGTTAATTTTTTGAATGGATAAAGTGTGCAATAAACTTTAATTTAGAATTGTGCAATAATCAAAGATATAATTAATAGGTTAACAACTACGGAGTATATTTTTGATAATCTTACTTATTTGGCATGCTTGCTGAAAATGGCATGATATTGTCATATCCATTTTTGTTGACATGATTGGCATTCACAAAATTAATAATAATAATAATAAAAATAGTTTGCATCGACAATTCACCTGGTTGCAGCCTTGCAAGAGTAAAACTTCTCACAAGAGACCAATGATTGAATCTCACATCGGCAGTGCGTGAGTAACCTCTCAAAATGAGGAAAAGCCCCTTGTGTGCAGTGGAAAAAAAACAAAGAAAAAAAAAAGAAGAAAAAAAATGAACACTCGGCTAGGTGGTTAGAAAGAGGCCTTACCTGTTGTCTAACTCTTCGAGATCAATATATATATATATATATATATATATATATATATATATATATATATATATATATATGTTTCCCTAATCTTTTAGAGTCCAGCCAATTAGTATAACCAAAATACTTCGCTTCGAAACTCGAGTATGGGTCTATCGCAAGATTGCTCAAATTAAATTAAGGTTAGACCTATTATGTTATTCAATCGACTTAAATATTAGATCGATTATTGGACATATATATTCACCAATATAATCAACGTATATATTGCTATTATTAATTTGTAAAATAATTGACAAGTGTATTATTGAAACCCTAATTAGTTATTATGATATCTCTGTTATAATTAAACTAGTGATTAACAGATCAATTAGATTATGAAGTTATCTGTTTACAGATTCCATTATCAGAATACACAGTACCTATATATGTGAAGCAGTTTGGGTGGCATGCAGTGATGAGGCAATAATTATTGAGTATCAACAACCCCATACACCAACTCCCATGCACAAGGGTCCACTTGCTTATTAACTATTCACACTTTGTTTTCTTTTATCTTATTTTTCCTTAGGAATGATGAAGTATTATTCCATCAAAATTTAGAATATATGCAATTGTACAATTATTTACAATATATATATATATATATATATATATATATATATATATATATATATATATATATATATATATAATATGACTCACATGAGAATTAATCTTTCTATGGAAATTTAGGATGAAGACTAGCTATTGATCTTACAGATCTAACAATTAAAAAATAAGAAAAAAGAAATAAAAATATGGTGATATTTTTGTAATTATTACAAATTTCATCTGTTCATGTGAAAAGTTTGATAATGCATTAACAGATAAGTAATAGTGCACTCAAAACTTGTAAAGATATAATGCACTTAGGAGGAGTGCATTGGTATTATAACTGTACTGATAAAGTTTGTAATAATTATAAAAATGTTGCTGTATTTTTTTTTCTTTTTTTTTTTTCTTATTTTCCAACCGTTAGATTATTAGATCACCAAGATAGACGTATGTAATTTGTCCACACTTCTCACAAAAAGTCATATTCTTACTTGTAATTTGATATACATAATATATTGGACGATTCATATGAGAACATGCTCAAGTAAAAAATGAGGTCTGATCTGATTCATTCATTTTGATAAATCATTGGTTGAGAATTGTTGAAAAATAAAGAGAAAAATGACGTAGTTAATTTTATAATTATTTACAAACTTTATAATTACAAAATTGACTTTTTACAGGAGAGGCTGTTTTCTAAATAATAAAAAAAAAAAAAAAAAACCTCAATTTTTAGTGTACTTGTTGATGTCTTGCTGATAATAACCTACAACCACTGTACTTCCCCACAATGCTATGGTACTTGTGGTGCAATTTATTTTTAGGGTACCTTGTAGGCACAATCTACCGACATTGTAGAACTAGCTAGCTTCATTGTCATATTATTTTCTAATGAGACGCACACGGAATAAATATCGATCATGTGTAATAATCTGTAAATCATTTAAGAAAGTCAACCGCAATAGAAGAATTATATGTCACGAGTTTGATCGAAAAAATATTGACAATAATTACTCGTAACCTTTAGGTATGAGAAAATTAAAATAGTCATTTTTTTTTCTTTTGAATATATTATATATGAATTAACATATTTAATTTACATCAACTTGCTCACTATACATCTTGTGATCGAAAATTAACATGCATAATCCATATAGAGATTGTGTTAATTACTTTTCACATCTTCAAAAAATACATTCCAAGAACCAAGAGAATCTAAGACAACTCAGAATAGAAGGGATTATAATATAATATAATGTAATATAATATAATATAATATAATATAATATAATATTGTATTATATTATTTATTTAATATGTTTTAACTTCATCATCTTTCTAGCTAGTCAACCAAAAGCTGTAAGCTAGGCACTTATTATAGCTACTTGTGTTTATTTTCTATGCTAGCTGCTAACTGCTAATGCAAATTATTAGAAGAAATATGTGATTATGATTAAGACATTTGCTTCTTCTTAATTAATTAATTATAATTGAATTTATTATTGGATTTTTAACAACTTTATATTATATTAATTCTTCTTCATTCATATTTTTTATCTGTAGTTTCATGGAGTGATACTATACACACATTAAATATTACAATTTTTTGTTGAGGACTAATTGGTTGACTACGTTTATATATGTCACTTTGATCAATTAATTAATTATATATAATTATATTTTGACTGTAATCGGTTCCATTTCTATCTATAGATGTTAGAAATATTTTTAATTTAAAATGTCTATGATAATGTTAATTATCTTAAATTGATATGTGAGGTCAACATATGTAATCTTAAGCAAAAGATAATATTTTATATATGTGATTCTTAGTATGCAAATTAAAGTTCTAGTGTAGTTTAGAAGGTTGAAAAACTTTCGATAAATTGGTAAATACTAAGAGTGTTATAGATTCAAAGCCATCTTTTGCCACGAAGCAAGTTGGCTTTTATCGTGTTGGATCGATCAGGGAACACTTGTCGAAGATTCGAAGTTTCCGTTGACGAGGGGCATGTGTGGGACTCACTTATAGGTTAGTCAGGTCGGTCGTGTCACGTGTCGATTGTGAAGAGATTCGGATGGGTATCACTGTTGAAAATAACGTTTCGGGAACCACACTATGGGTTCCACTTCTCGATCTTGTAGGTCGAGAACCACACTATGGGGGTTGTAAATAGGTCGAAAATTGTCGTATGCACTTTGTATATCCCTATTAGTGTAAACTGTACTTAGGGTGTGCTTGGTTGATGGGTTTAGGCATAAGGTATGGGTATCAAAGTGATTGTTATTGTTTGGTTGATAGGTTTTCAGAATACTACTATGGGTGTGGAATACTCCATTAATTGGAAAACCCATACCCTAATGAAATAAGGGTTTCATTTCCCTTCCTCCTCCTTTCCCCAACTATTAATAATCATTCTCATTCGACCCTACTACCAAACATGCAAAATACTTTCACCAAAACCCATTACTCTTACCAAGTATTTGATACTCATATCGATTCCGATTCCCATGTGCGAACCAAACACATCCCTTAAATACAGTACGGCGAAGTTGGTAAAATTGTTGAAAAAATAGGATATTTTGAACTAAAAGTTGATTTAAAAAAAAAAGTTTATGACAAAAAGTTGAGCAAATTAAGGTCAATGATCAAAAGTGAATAAATCACTATAGTGAAGTGACCAAAAGTGGAATAAACTATTGAATGATTATTTAAATTAAATACTTAATAAATGAATGTGACAACCTTAAATACTATCCATGTCAAGCGGTCTTTCACTTGTTAATAGAAGAAATAATAACTAAAAATAAAACAAAATAGGGATGTCAAGACGTGTAGTAGAATCCTACTTGTTTAGCAATTATCGAAATTGAATACACAAACACCATATTTCCATTCCAAATATGTTTGACACTATCCGCAATGTATCCAAACTCATTTAATATATTTACATACTATACACACACAATAATCATGTACTAGATCTCAAGTTTTCACTCCTACACGAATTCATAATAAGTATTATTTTGCCTATTCAAACTCAATTATCAATCGAGTTTAGACATTTAGTATTACCTAACAACTCGTCATCCCTAGAGTTAATGATCCAAAAAGTGATTTGAATATGTCAATATAGTGCAGTGACAAACATATATAAAATAAAATTTTCATACAAAACGATATTTCATAAGAAGAAAATATATCACTATAATCAAGTGACAAACCTAAAATAAACGCTTCACATGAGATTTTAGAAAGAAAAAAAAAAGTAGTAAAACCAATATGCAATCTTACTAAAATTTACCCCAATAAGATTTTGTATCTTCTTTATGGTAGAGAGAGTCCAATGATGTTGTAGTTTTTTGCACACTAAAAAGTGATCAATGATTACATGCAGAAGGTTGTGGAAAGTTGAAGTCAAAAAAGCAAACAAAACACTCTCATACTTCACATTCATACAAAATTACAAATGGGTCACTTTCACCAAAGCTAAAACCCCTCCAACTAAAGCAGAATAGCTTCGATAATCTCCATGATTCTCTCTGCCCCTTCCACTTTTGTATCCATCCAAGATGGCAAAAGGACTCCCCAAATTCCCTCCTTTCCATTCTAGTATTCTTGCATGTATGTATAATGTATATATGCACTCTAATATACATACAATATATATATACATACAATATATATATATATATGTATGTATAGATATATATGCAAAGATTAACACAACAGTTTGAAATAATTGGTAAATGAATTATTAATACAACTGTAAGGTCAGAAGTTCCATTCACTAAGAGAGAGAGTTAGCAAATTTCCTCTCTAAGTTAGAGGAATAGTACTCTCGCGGTCTTGCCCCTCAACGGTTTGTGAAGTAATTTTTTTAGTAGTTAAGTTTTGTTTTTTAAAGAAGCAGTTATTTTGCACACAGTTAAGAAACAAAAGGCCGATGTTAGTATGTATAGTTGAGATGTGAAAAAAGTTATTTTCTTATAATTCAACAACAGAAAGTGTTATTTTTTATAACACAATACAATGTTATAGTTCTTATACGTGTTGTTGGGCTATAAATATTGTCCAAATATAGCAATTTTTGTTTATTTTAAATAAGGCTGGCCATTTTGTGGTGAGTGTGGACGGAAAAACACGTGTTGAGCGAGTTCTCTCAAAGTGATGTTAATATTTTGGTAACGGTTGGACAGTTCAAAATGATATTGTTCTACTTAGAAGAGGTCATTTTAAAAGAGAGTTTGACCACACATAAGGTTAGTCCAAGTTATAGTGATTTGCTGTAGATTTAGTACAAATTTTTTCTTAAAAAGTGTGTCGCACTTAAAAAACGTAATCAAATGAATCCCTGGTGATAATCTCAGATTCTTTGGTCCTAACCCGGCCCCTCTCATAGATCGAATATGATTACATTGGACCACTAACATTTAAATTTAAAAAGAAAAAAGAAAAGAAAATAAGAAGTAAACATGAAAAAGAAGACTATTAGAAAGTGAGTGTGAAAGCCTCCGCCTGCCTTAGTTCTACAAACCAAACTTCTCCTCATACAGAAATTTTCTCATAAAGATTTTCATAAATCTTTTTCAAATTTTCTCATAAAGATTTTATAAATCTTTTCCAAATTTTGGCCGACACCGATACATACACACACTCCATGAATGTATGCATTTGCTATTTCTCTCTCTCTCTCTCTCTCTCTCTCTCTCTCTCTCTCTCTCTCTCTTCATAAAACTCTGAAGCTTCGAATCTCAGAGCCCTCCTCTCTACTCTCTACCGTTTCTTTATCGATGGCGACACCTACCCAAAACTCCCCACTTTTCAATGCCCGTTCTTGCCGCTGTTCGTAGCTCAGCTTGAACGAATCTGTGGAAAAAAAAACAAAAAAAGTGGGAGAGAAAGAGGAACGAAAATGGGGAGGAGCAAGAACGGTGCTTTCTTGTTCACTGAGCTTGTTCTAGTGATCGCCGCTTTGATTTCCAGATTGGGTTTTGTAGGAGCTGCTACTGATCCAAATGATTGTAAGTTCTTTCAAATCTTTTTTGTTTTTCTTTGTTGTTTGAATTAAAGTTGTGTTTCAGAGTTAATGATGGCTGGGTTTTTATGGAATGTGATTTTGTTTTCTATGGAATATGTAAAGGTAGAAGCTTTTTTGGAGTTTGTGATCTGGGAAGATTTGAATTTGGAAATGCATGCCCAAGATTATATGATTGTTGGTTGAATTTGGAAACATGATCTTTCTCACTAGTTGTTCTAAGTTTCTATTGCCTTTTCTGGATTTTCTTTTGGAGTCAATAGAAGTCAATGGTTAAAATTTTACTTATAAATGCAGAATCTTGATTGTTGAAGATTAAAATTCTTATGTTATAAATGCATAATCTTGATTGTTGAAGATTAAAATTCTTGTGTTATAAATGCATAATCTTGATTTGCTGATATTTGTATGGATATAGGTGAGGTAGTATATATGTGTGTGTTGCAACTGTATATGTATACTTGGTTGTGTGATGTATGGAAATGATGATCAAATAATAAGCTTGGGAGCAGTTGAACATGTTGTGACTTGTGAGTTACTATGCATTTGTGTTTAATCATTAATGTGCTCGGTTAAGCAAACTTTTGACAAATGGGGGATTTGTCGAATTGTATTTTGCAGTGCAAGCACTTCAGGTTCTGTATGGTTCGCTAAACAGCCCATCGCAACTGACTGGTTGGAAAGCGACTGGTGGTGATCCGTGTGGTGAATCGTGGAAAGGGGTTACTTGTCAGGGCTCTGCTGTTGTCTCGATGTAAATTTATACCTTGCCTTTAGACTTTAGAGCGTTCCTTTATCTGTGTGTGTAGTTGTTTCTGATTGTATTGATGGAATGATGGGTCTTTTATTGGAGCAGTGAAATTTCCGGGCTGGGGCTGAATGGAACAATGGGGTACATGCTCAACGGTTTTACATCTTTAAAAGAATTGTAAGTTTATTATTTGGTTTCGAGGGCTTAAACTTGTTTTGCGTCTTTGTGACTAGCTGACTTCTCGGTATTTTACTGTGTTTAGGGATTTGAGCAGCAACAAGATTCATGATCTTATCCCGTATCAACTGCCTCCCAATCTGACAAGCCTGTAATGTTCAACGTTACAACACGTTTGTTTGTTTGTTTTTTTAAAAAATTGTATTTATTGCTTAATTCTCTAAGTATTTACTTCTTATTTTTTATTCAGGAATCTTGCAAATAATAATATAACGGGAAGTATTCCTTATTCCATCTCGCTCATGACGTCTCTTAATTATCTGTGAGTGGCATGACTTTTATACTTGCTCTTTGTAATTGTAATATATACAAAAATGTTATCTTCTAATGTAGTATATTCAAATGTCTAACCCTATCGGCAACCCCATTTTTTGTATAGGAATTTTAGTGGTAACTCTCTTGCGCAACCTATTGGAGACATGTTTACAAACCGTTCTGATCTTGCAACCTTGTAAGGCATCTCGACTTGTTACCCTTCATTGTTCTTGTTTCATTTTGCTTGTGATGTCTCTTGCGAGATTTACACATTATTGCGAGATTGCCCTATTTCGTGAATTCCATTTTGATGTATGCACTAATATTCTCGTAATCTCATCTGCAGGGATGTTTCTTTCAACAATTTTAGCGGTGATCTCCCCCCTTCTTTGGGTTTTTTGTTAAATCTCTCGACGCTGTGAGTGTTATAAGTTTGCGTTTAATAAAAACTAACTTCCTCGCTGTTATTTGACTAACTTATGATGTTTCCGCCACTATGGTAGTCGCATGCAGAACAACCAATTGACGGGTAGTCTCGATGTCTTGGTTGATTTACCTTTGACTGATTTGTAAGTCTCGGCTCCTACTAAGTTGCTAAATTTGTGCGTGATCAATGGTATTGTTAAAAATGCTCGCAACGACCTCTCTGCAGGAATGTAGCAAACAATCGTTTCAGTGGATGGATACCGAACGAGCTAATTTCAATTCCTAAGTTCACGTAAGTATTGGACAGGCTAATAGACACGCATCTATATACACTTATAAGTTATATATATATTCACACCATTTATTAATCTGTTATTTGATGTTATGTTATTCCTACTGTGGAACAGATATGGCGGGAATTCATTTTCCAATAGTCCTGCTCCTCCCCCGCCACCATTTACCCCGCCTCCTCCCGGTAGATCTCACAAAAGAAGCAACCACTCTACACCAGGGTCGAATAAAACTCCGGGCTCTGATGATAACCATTCCGATCACGAGAATGGGAATGGAAAGAGTGGTGTGAAAGCTGGAGCTATCGTAGGCATAGTTCTTGGATCTTCGGCTGTGGTTCTCTCTGCTATCGTTGTGATGGTTTATTGCCTTCGGAGGTGTAAGAAGAAGGAAATTACTGCACGACCCTCTACGGGAAGTCTTCCTATCATCGCTGATAAAGGTATTCTCTCTCTCTCTCTCTCTCTCTCTCACTCTCGAAACAGGGAAAAACGAAATGGAATAAGAGAGAAGGATGCTCCTGCTCTTTCAATTAAGTTCCTGAGAATCGTCTTTTTGCCAACTATGATCTAGGTTTTTATGAATTTTCGTCAATTGTCTGAATAATCCGAGCTAGAATATACTAGCTCAACATGTTCTTTCTAATTTCCCGGTTCGAGACTTTTTATTATTTCGATTTTTAGTTCTAAATGAAACGACTTGAGTCTGCTTTTTGGCGGGTGTTTTTCTTGCTACATGTTGGTAGGATTATCAATTGAACCTTAGCATTTTTGCCCTATTATTTTACGTGAATTACTCGAGGTAGAACTATTTGCTATTGGTAGCACTTTGTCATCGTGTTTGGAAATCTTAATCTCCTATTGCCTTGATTTCTTATTGCCTCTTGACCCTCTTCGTAAAATATGCTTGCTCTCGAGATTATAATACGTGGAAAGGACTTTGTATTTGGAGCAATTATTTTGAATAATGGCATGAAAAGCGGTTCATTTCTCACCTGTCTTCACTCCTACTGAATGCAGAGGTGCTCGATCAACGGGCAAAGTCCACAGCTACCGTAGTAGACTTGAAGCCCCCGCCATCTGAGAAAGTGACGATTGAAAGGATGCAAGGAAAGAATGGTTCTCTCAGGAGATCCCCGATAACTGCTACTCCTTATACCGTGGCGGTACTTCAAACATCAACAAACAGTTTTAGTCAAGAAAACCTTGTCGGTGAAGGTTCCCTTGGCCGTGTTTATAGAGCAGATTTTCCTAACGGGAAGGTTGGTTCTCGTTTCTAACATTTGGATTTTCATTGGATAATACTGAGAAAAACCCTATAATGCTCGGTTTTGAGGAGTTGATAATTGATGCAGAATGTTAGGTCTTATAAATTATATGACGGGCAAACTTTGTTTTTAATATCGAGTTTGTGTGCTAGGTATTGGCCATTAAAAAGATCGATAGTGCAGCGTTATCACTGCAAGAAGAAGACAATTTTCTCGAAGCCATTTCGAACATGTCAAGGCTAAGACACCCGAACATTGTCCCACTGGTCGGGTACTGTGCAGAGCATGGCCAACGCCTTCTTGTCTACGATTATGTCGGAAATGGTAGCTTGCACGATATGCTGCATTTTGCTGACGAGAGAAGCCAATTGCTTACTTGGAATGCACGTGTTCGAGTAGCTCTTGGCACTGCTCGAGCTCTAGAGTACGTTAAACGAGTGCAATTATTTATATATTTAGCAGATTAAGTACTTGTTTTTGTTTTTTTTTCCTCTTTAGTTCGGTTCACAACTAAACCTCGGTTTGTCAGGTATTTGCACGAAGTGTGTTTGCCGTCTGTTGTGCATAGAAACTTCAAATCGGCAAACATTTTGCTCGACGAGGAGCTCAATCCCCACTTATCTGACTGTGGATTAGCGGCTTTGACGCCAAATACAGAACGCCAGGTTAGTATCGTTCTGCGACTAGAAAACACGTCTTGTGCATAGCTGCTAAGACTGTCGGGTGTTTGTGATAATATGTACAGATTTCGTCAACACATATGGTCGGTTCATTCGGTTACAGTGCTCCCGAGTTTGCGTTATCTGGAGTATATACTGTGAAAAGCGATGTATATAGTTTTGGCGTGGTTATGTTGGAATTATTGACGGGAAGGAAGCCACTTGACAGGTTCGTTTCATCTTACACGATACAGTAATATATCTATCTATCATGCATATATATATATATACATGTGTGTGTGTGTGTATGTATATTCTCACTTGCCGGGATTTTTCACTTTGTCAATATTTTGTTTATAGCTCGAGGGAGAGATCGGAACAGTCGCTCGTTAGATGGGCCACGCCTCAACTTCACGATATAGACGCTTTGTCAAAAATGGTTGATCCCGCTCTGAATGGCATGTATCCCGCCAAGTCTTTGTCCCGTTTTGCTGATATTATCGCCCTCTGCGTTCAGGTAACACTCTTCACACAACTCACAAGTTACATTTCCACACGCTTCACTTCACGTAGCAAATCACCGTTGATCAAGGGCGAGTGAGAACATTTGAACGAGACGATTACTTGACATGTCCGCCTATTTTTCTAGTAAAAACTCGTAACTTATTTGTTCATTTGCGGTTTGTGCAGCCTGAACCGGAGTTCCGGCCTCCCATGTCTGAAGTCGTGCAAGCGCTAGTCCGGTTAGTCCAGAGGGCTAGCGTGGTCATACGACGGTCCAGCGACGAGTCGGGATTCGCGTACAAGACGCCAGATCACGACGCCGCCTCCGGGGACCCGCCTTACTAGCCTTTGCAATTTTGTAAGTAACTTCAGCAGAGGTGATGACTGGTTAAAGTTGAAGAGAGACAAGATATGCCTATATATATTTATATATATGGAAGTATAGCCAGTAAATTTTTTTTGTTTGAAGTGTAATTATGTTGACAGTTTAATTCATGGTAAATAATTTACTGGCATCTATTGGAACAACTTGAAACACAAATAATGGCCATTTCATTAATTTCTTATGGCATATCCAACTTTATTTCCATTTGTGGTCCATTGACTAGTGATTTTTATCGACTTATCATGTGTCGAGTTATTAATTTAGATCAATGCAAAATAAAGAGAATAGAATAATCAACATAAAAATTGAATGGGATGTTTTATCTTATTATATGACGTGTATTTATAGATGAATAATTTTACATTTCTATCATGATTTTACCTCTTATTATTTGTTTCTTTGACTTATTGTTGTAATATATGATTGGTGTTATTAATAGATAACTGCTACTTTTTAATTGCTAATGAATATAAAGAATTTTATAAGATTGATAGGGTTATGATAGATAATATTCACATACTATGTAGAATATCTAAAGAGCAGGATATATGTTGTATAAAGTAATGTAATATATTTGTTATTAAGATAAATGAGTTAACAACTTTTACAGGACAGAGATGTAGCTTCTCTCTAACGGAGCTCTCCCTTCTCTCATTCTCTGGTCAAGAACCAGTTTCCACCACCGCCCTCCGGCCGGAGCTCTTATAGAGCTTTGAGCCGGCGGTATATGGTCACCACCACATCAGCTTCCTAGTTCCATCTTCTTCTCCACTGCTCTCTTCTTCCTCCTCTTTCGTGACGCCGTTGCCGCCATCTGTGCTCTCCTCCTCCTTCCGCACCGTAACCACACAGAGCGCGCCGCCGCCGCCCTTCTCCTCCTCCGATGCCTTCTACCCCGCTGCCGCCACCTAAATCCAACTGCCACCACCTGCCACCTCTCACCGCACCGGCGCCGTCACCCTCACCATCGTCCATAAATAAAATTTTATATATATATATATATATATATATATATATATATATATATATATATATAATATAATATAATAAGCTAGTGGGTAGGGTAATAGGTTGGCCTTGAGACCCGTGCGTCTTGAGCTCTGAACTTTGTTGTCTTTACCCTTTTTAATATTGTCTCCTAATAATTATTGTTGTTTTTGTCTCCCTCTGCATCTATTGCAGTTGTCTCCTTCTGCATTTATTGCAGTTTATTATATTTCCTTCTCGTTTTTACGAGGTTCGGTTTTGGGAGCGCTTCAAAGATATTTATGGTCATGGCAAGTGTGATGCTCATCCTGGGTGTAGTAGATGACAATGAAATGCCTCTCCTGAACAGCAGTTCAGTCGGAAGGATACCTACTGATGAACCGGCCAAAGACACAAGGCTGGACATGTACCTTCAGTTGGGAATAATGTCAATGGACTTCAGTAAGAAGATAAAAACTCAGGTGGTTTGCAAGTTGTCCCATCCAAAGGTCGACTTGTACACATTCTGCAAGGCCATCAATCATTTGGTAAAAGCTTTAAGGTTCTATAAGGATCAAAACTCTCTTGTACCACAATCTGCGAATCTAAATTTTATTAGCTTAACTAGAAAATTTAGTTCTATGTCTGATTGTATGGAATGACTTTACATTCCATTGAACCTTGTTGTATTTGTTTCTGGTGTTTATTAATGAAGCTTTATTGATCTCAAAAAAAAAAAAAAGATAAATGAGTTTGAGTAAATCTCCTAAAATAATGCGAGTTTGGGAAGTTCTACTTGATAGGAAAAAAGTAACTCTACTTGATAGAAAAAAAGTACAAGGAAAGTGAAGATTCAGTCATTCGAATCTCTCAACAGGTGGATAGAGATTCGTATTTATAGTGGTGGAGCAATTAACACAATGTTGGAATATGGTTGGGCTCTCAAATTGATCGTGATGTCTGTAGTAGAGGTGACAAAATTTATCTATCTTGCTAATGGCACTTGGTCTTAGTTATCGGTTTCCCAACCATAGAGGTGGGAAGCATCCAAATCGGGTCGAAACTTGGGTTGATGTACCAATAGACCTGTTGTATACCCATCAAAGGTAAATATTATGGCTATGTTTGGAAAATCTAGTTGAAAAAGTAGCTGAAAGCTGAAAAGTAGCTGAAAATTGAAAAGATATAAGTTTGAAGTTGAAATCTGAAGAGCTGTTAAGCTTAAAAGTGTTTGGCAAAATTAGCTTTTTGATAAATTGATAAATATAAAAAGACTAAAAAGGACATCTTCATACAATTTAAATAGTTCAAATTTAAATAGGTTTGTTTATATATTTAAAAATAAAATAGTAAAATCAATATATTTTAATAAAATATAAAGTAAGAACATATATTTGAAAACATATAAAGTAAAACAAAATGTTTATAATTCATAAGGTTAATTCATACAAAAATCAATGTTCAAACAAAAATGTCAAATTGAAATTACAACTAAACATATTGAAGAAAAAAAGTAAAAACAGTTTAGCCAAAAAGGTCTTAATTGGGAAGGGTAAATGATGTCATTTCTTTAAAATAATAAGGTTAAAGATGGAAAAAAAGTTAGGAAGCTACTAGCTTATTTTGAAACGCTACCTTAGGTAGCATTCAAAAATAAGCTCTTATTTTAAGCTACTAGCTTATTTTAGGAACATTACCAAACAAAACTTATAGCTTATTAGTAACTTAAAATAAGTTATAAGCTCCTAAATAAGCTCTGTCAAACAGAGTCTATGCATTTATGAGAAAAATAAGAACAAAAAATAGTATTTGTGAAAACTAATCTCATTCAATTCCTTTAATAAAAATAGAGATTTTCGCCCATCTCCGACCCGACTACATAACCAATCCAACTCCATAGTTTGCAAGTTTTCTTTCTTGCAAGAAAAATATAGTAGAATTTTTGTTTTCTTTTTTCTAATTTTCATGTAAAAATTCTTATATTTGTACATTAATTTTGTTGTGCATGATTGCTTTATTATCTTTGTTTTATACTTTATTTTCCAATTTATCTTATTTATCAAACAACCTTATTCTTCTTCACTTATTAAATGAATTTTAGTTCTGCGTGTTAATAATATGTTTAATATAGTTTCTAATCAAGTCCAATTAAATGAACCGAACAAACAATATGAGATGGAATATACATTAATTTGTATAATAGGGTTTGTATGTACAAAAATCTTATAAATTACACCCAAAAAAAAAACATTAAAATCTCATCTAATGTGGAAAATGTACACTACAAACATTGGAAATCAAACTAGTTAATATACTTTCTTTGTAAACAAGTGTCTGAGATTAACACGTACCGGCCCTTCACCGGAGATTCCGCCGGCGGTAGCATCAGCGGTGGATGCGTCAGTGGACATGGAAGCATTCATGGTCAAGATTCTAGCGTTATGCCAATCACCACCGCCGCCATCGGCGGCGGCCGGTGACACTTTCCGCCACCCCTTGTTTCCTTCCTTTCTGAAACTTCTCTCAACGAAGCTCCTATCTTTTCTCGGACTTTTATCGGCGGGTTTCGTCGGAATCCCGTAACTCCGACTGCCGACGCTTCGGCGGGCCGGCCAGACCAGGCTGCTCCGGCTCGGCGATTTCTTGGGCTTGAAGTCGCCGGGCGAATTGGTTCCGGAGCAAGGCGCGCTGCTCGCTTTCGGGGAACTCAACCCAGACCCAACCGGCCGAGCGCCGCCGTTGCCGGCCGACTTGGTTCTCCTGAACGGCCAAATATTGATGTTCAGAACTCGCTCCGCCGCGCTCCCGCCATTACTACCTCCAAAAATGCCACCGCCGCCTTTCTTGTCCTTGTTCACTTTCTCTCCTTTCTTATCGCTCCTCTTGAAAATATCTCTCCACCGCTTGGACGAACTGAACGCCGCCGTCTCCGCGGCGGCGGCGGCGGAGGAGCTAGCCACCGGCGCAGCAGAAATCTCCGGCCCAGATTCTGCTCCCAACTGGGGCTGCTCTACACGTTTTATCTGCTGAAATCAAAAGTGAGGTTTCATCTACCAGACATGTCATTTTCAGATAAAACCTTTACAATATAGTCAATAGTACTAAAAAAAAATAAAAATAACAATTTCACAATGTAGTTAATAGTACTAAAAAAATAAAAATACCAATTTCAGTCTCATACATCATCTAGAGTGTTGAGCAACCAGTTCCAATTCAACAACTATAAATTTCAATTATGGCTAGAGGTTAGATCCTATATTTCATGTAATTTAATTCTTACATACCCTGGGCGAGTCCGGCTGATTGGGTTGTTTCAGTTCCACCACGGGTGATGAATCCGGCCGCTTGGGTTCCGGAGAATGATCGTCGGCGGAGGAAGGGCAGTGGAGGAGGTGGAGGGGGAGGAGGACGCCGTCGGAGAAGAGCTGATCGGCGGACAAAAGATTGGGTTTTCGGAGCACACAAAACTCGAAAGAGCTTGAACCACTGCTTCTCCTCCTTCTCCTTCTTGTTCTCCCGTTTGAAGATGGCGAGAGAGTTTGAGGTGGAGCCTCAAGTTTTGCTTCTTCCATTGTTGAGCTTAGTTGTGTTATGCAGTGAAGAATGAGTTGATGAAGAAGACGACTCATATAGTACAGAGGGTTGTGGAATTTGAATTGCCATGTTGGCGCAAAGCAATCAACTTTTTTCTTCTTCTTCTTTTCCAGTTAAAGTACAAAACTTATGGCTTTAGTGCTTTACCTTGAGAAATGACAAAGTTTTCATGGCCCCTTTAGATCACAGTTTTCAACCTCCATTTTCAAAATTTTTTAACCATAGGTAGTTAAATGAGGGGGAAAAAAAATTCTCAAATATGATACTCTAAATCACCAAAATACACTGCCGTGACACCTGACTAAAACACGACAAATTATATCATGGATCAAGGTCTACCTTACATTGTAAATCCTGATCCAAAAATAACATTCAAATTTTGTATATGTAGTTGACACATTATGTACATGCAATTGAAAGTTTCTGTACCTGCAACTATCATATTATGTGCTAGCCATTATCAAGTTATTTGTTTACATGTACAGAAACAGTTAACTATAGATCAAAATATGTTAATTGAAGATACAAACTTTTTGTATCAGAATTTGCATGAATTTTTATATCAAGGTCTACAATAAGAACCCTGTCCATGGTATAACAATTGTCAAAACACATTATATTATTTTGTTTACCCAAACCCGCCACAAACTCAATTATGAACTACTCAAATTATCCTATTAGAGTTCCAAAAAATGGGGATAACCAATATTGACCCTAACCATTGTCACCCCGACAAATTATTTAATATGAGAAAAGGCAATCCTACAGATAAGGTCCCTACAAAGCAGAAATAGTAAGGCAAAGGCTGTTTGTTTGAATACTACTGCTTTAGAAAAAGTTTGACAGCAAGAAAAGCAAAGAACAATTCTCAATGCCCATAGCTGTTGGCATGGAAGTCAGCCCCTTAAAAAACTGATCCCAGCCCAACTTTTCCTACAATGTGATCACAGTTCAAATTTAAAACCGAGTAAAAGCACGCACCGCTTAATTGGCTTTTGAGAGCTCAAAACCGCAACCACTGCTGAAATTGTTTGCAAAAGTTTACATCAAACGATTTATTAGAAAACAAAAGACAGTAAGGTGTGATTTAGTGTTCTCTACATCAAAAGGCCCTCTGGGAAAGAGGACCATTTACTGTGCGTTGATTCTCTTATGATTCGGCGCCAAGCTCCAACAGTAAGGTGTGATTTACTTTATCCGCGATTGGACCCACGAATTGAATGGGACCTGCAATTCAAAAGACGATAATAGTTGATACATGATCTTGAATTGATTCCCCTTTCCTATTATGATTTATGATACCAGATTATATGTTGAGGTACTATAATCACTATATGACTGCATTATTACACACTAGTGTCATGTATCATTGGGACTCTATTCCATTGTACCAAAAAAATAAAAACATGTGAAGTCACAGTTAGGGAGCATGTGTACAAACTTTTACACCACTAGTGTAATTTACTGTAAATAGTTGAACACATACCAGGACTCAGATAACGGTTCTTTATAGCCCACTCTCCCCGCATTGATGCAAATTTCTTGAATGGTGCACCTGATAATTCATGATGCAAACAAAATGAGTCAATTAATAATTGCTTGCAACCTAGTGGGCACACTGCCCTTCCCTTAGAATGTGAAATTATTACTATCATTTTATGAAAGGTCTCACCATCAAGTTCTACCATAGCTTTCTTTATCACAGGCTTGTATTTACCTGCCAAAAAGAAATTAAAGAAAAATATATTAGATAAGTAATCTAGTTTCCTAGATGAGTTATACACAATTGGAACACTCCAGAAAAGAACCCTCCAGCATATCAATAAATTCTTTATACAATTTCTTCAATGATTCAGCTTGATGACCATGGAAAAGAAAATGCACTCTTAGAGTTTTACCATGTCTTCTCTCAACATCCATCATTGCTGTTAGTGCTGTTCCGCCAACAGTCCATTCTGAAACTGGGGCAGCCAAGTTCCCAACCTGAAGATGTTAGCCAATGTTAGATGAAACATCAGACAAATGAAGACCTATGAAATCTCATAATAACAATGACCAAGTAGAAAGGTTAACATTAGAATGCAAACAATGATGAGAGTAGACTGGACAACAGAGAAAAACAGTAGAGGGAATAGCACAAACCGATGATATCAATCCTGTCTTCCCACTCTGAAGCAGTGCCCCCGCACCATAACCCAATGCATAACAGTATGTGGCATCAAAGTTGGACGGCATGCCACACCTTCCTTCATAACTAAGAACAAAATAATAAAGCCAATATGCAAACAATGTTAGCTGCAAATGTTAGGTAAATGGATACAGCTTGACTTGATATATGGCCCAGCAGAAAAGCCTATGGAGATAAGAAGTACCCGAAAAAGTGTGACTGCCCCTTAAATTCGCAATTATATTGACCAATTTGTTTCCTCTGATCCAACTTGGTCTCAACCATTTGAATAAGCATTTTTTCTGTTTCAATTTTGGCAACCTGCAGGCATAGACCACAGTATTACCTACACACTCTTCAGAAGTGGAGAGTTGAACTAGAGTATAAAGAGATATTATGCCATATAAAGACCTGGACATTGCCATGTGGATCTCTCTCCAGCATCAATTGCTCCCTAATAGCTTGAGGTAATATCTCAAAAAGCTGCAGACATTGTGGAGTCAATTTCTTTTTCCAAACACCAGCTTCATCTACAACATCATGAGCCAAAATTTCATTCAGTTCCGCAATGAGTTGTTGGACCTGCATAGTGGGACAACAGATATCAGGATGAGATTATGTATGTGCCAATACAAATATTGGAAGTTCTGAGCAGGAATATGCTACATATGTAAGACAGAAAGATGAACAAGGAAATATGTGGATTTATTAACCATTGCTGTTACCTCAGGAATGAAATCTATGAGTCCTTCAGGTATGAGTATGACTCCATAATTGTACCCCAGGTCTGCACGTTTGCAGACCACATCAGCAATGTAGCTTGTAACACTCTTTAGAGTTTGTTTCTTTGCAAAAACCTGCATTCAAAATTTCAAGGTGGAAGGAAAATAATTATCACTTACGAATTTTTTTAATCCCATTGTTGTACTTCTGGTCATCAAAAAGGCTGTCCCCAATCAAAAGATATAGAGGCACAAAATGATTGTGTAAATTTCCATAAAAGCCTCATACTTATAATTAAATGCATACAGAAGATCAAAATTAAATGCCATTAACTAGAGTCTAAACTATATGCATAGCTGAAGGGGAGCTTTGACCTGAAATTGTCACATTGCCAAGTTCTGAGGGTATAATTTAGCTCCATTGAAAGTGGCAAGAAAAACTTGGAAATATAATAATCTTTGGAAATACTTAACATGCTATGCAGATGAATAGTGAATGTGCAAGACTGCCAAATAAAGACTAAATGATGAGTAATACCTCTTCTCCAATCATAGTGACATTTGGATGAGTTTGCAAAGCACACTCTAAAGTAATGTGTGACGCAGCACGCCCCATAAGCCGCACAACTGCAGACAAATAGATATTAGCATGACCCTTGACATTCAGATAATGGGGAACAATACTATTAATAGGAAAATTTTACTTACAATGATAGTATTTTCCTGATGACCTTGCATCTATCATGACATTTCCAATCATTTCAGCATATATCTACAGATAAAAACTGGATTAATGACATACATATAATATATTGAAAAATCCAATGACCAATGCTTCAGACAACATAAAATAGAGAAAAAGTGAATGTGTGTTAATTAATTAAACCCTGGGAATCAGAAAATCTTCAAAGAGTGCAATGTGTGTTAATTATGCATGCCCATTGACTCTAAAAAAAGAGTGCAAGAGGAGAATCTATGCAGAACAATGAAAAAAGAAAATTAAGTTCATAGACTCAAAAATATGTATAACCAATGCTTTTTTCCACTCTTTTAATACACTGAACTACCTCCAAGCTCTCTAAAGAATGCAACTGGCAAGGCATTAAAACAACATGCTAGACCCAATTACCTTGCATGCTGTATCAAACCCAAAACTCACAGGAACCTCCTTGCATTTCAAGTCTCCATCAATGGTTTTTGGGCATCCAATCACACGAGTTTTCATATTTTTACTCCTGACATCAAAAGGAAATTTCACAGGAAACATTGCAACAATATTATTGAAGTGCTTAAATTTCAGCAGGGTAAGCACACATAAAAAAGCACATCTTTTAAAGAAGTTTCTTTCTGAATAGTGGGGTACCTAAAGTTTTCAGCAAGAAGACAAGCATTTGTATTTGAGTCATCTCCACCAATCACTACAAGGCCATCCAAATCAAGCTTCTTTACTGTTTCTTCAGCTTGTTTAAACTGAAACAATTGGAGTTGGCCATTCCATTAGAAGTTCCAGTAAAAAGCAACAAATAAATCATTGACAAGCCTAGAAAACTTTAAACAAAATCCAGTATATACCTGCTCTGGAGTCTCAATCTTGTCCCTTCCACTACAAATCATATCAAATCCACCCTGGACAAGAAATGAAATCACAAGGCATGACCCACTAGTTTGAACCCATGTGTAGAATATTCAAACAGTGACTCATCATTGTTTTTTCAATCAGATCAGTACTACCGAAAAAATAAAATACAAAATGACTGAAGGAATTAAATTCTTGCATGGTGCACAGATTGTTTCTTTTATGGCCCTAGTTTTAATGATTTATTTATTCTTAGGAAAACTGTTCACATATACATTACAGTAGCTGAAACCTTAGTGCAAAAATTTACAAAAGAGCAGAGCTTGATCTGTATTTCAGTGTCCCCACACGGCAGCCACACTAATTATAAAATGTATCAACAAGTGCAAAAACATAACAAGTCAAAGAATATCAATTTGCCAATTTTCACTTTTCCCAATATTCATATCAATGAAAATTAAACTGACAGTAGCATTACAGTGCCTAAAGGATCCAGAAAGAAAGGAGCATGCTTTACCTGATTTCTATATGGGTAAATATATTCTGGGGTCAGTACCACATACTTGCACTTCATGATCCCAGCTGGTCCGCCCCTGAACCCATATAATGTGCTTCCTTTGCAATAGTTCTGCAAGTAATCTGCCAATCCAAAACACACATACTCAATATGAAAAATATAGATGATATAATCTGCACCAATTAGACTCAAGTACAAATCAAGATCTAACCAAAAATTCCAGAGATAACATTATGTCCTCCAGGAGCTTGGCCTCCAGATAAAACCACCCCAATCTTCAAGCTCTGGCCCATTGCAATGTCACCTGAATCGTCTGGTACCAATGCTGCTGATGGTTGTCCAAATAGGCAAGGAAACAGCTTTGCTATCTCCTCTACAATAAACAAGCCAAGTCTATTAAACTTTAAGGGTTCAAACCTCAAGTTCGATAAAGGAAAGTAACAACACATGACCAAAGTTTTGTCCTTCCAGCAACCAAAATTGCTTGGATAAACATCTGTGTATATTTTAGTTTTGTGTACAATCTACATCCTCTTCAAATCCCAAACACAGAAAATTTTATGTGCAAAAGCCCTCAACTCTGTCAATTTAACACTGTAAAAGTTAGAAATGATAAACTTGCAATTAATATTCACTCACTCTGTACATGCAATCATTGTATGTTTTGAACAGAAACACGACTTTTTTATCTTCATCTTCTTCTATCACATAATAATCCATCTCAGATTCGCAGGCAGCTTATGTGTATATATGATCAGACACTATTCTTCTAATAAAAAGTGTACATGCACACAACATACTATGGTAGAAAACTAAAATTCCCTTTATTGCACACGTGTGCATATACAGAAGTGCAATTTTGCACCAAATTACAGACAGATCAATTAGACATAATAATTCATCGCAGATTCGCAGGCTGCTTATGTGTATATATGATTAGACAATATTCTTCTAAAAAGTGTATATACTATGGTAGAAAACTAAAAGTCCCGTTGTTGCACATGTGAGCAAATACAGAGGTGCAATTTTGCAACAAATTACTGTCAGATCAACTAGAACAAGGCGAGTATATCGTTCTAGGTAACTAATCCGTCAAACAACACACACATATACTTAAGTACAGACAAAATATACACACAAACCTGCATATATCAGTATAGATAGATAGAGAGAGAGGGAGAGAGAGAGAGAGAGAGAGGATACCAGGATGGCCGGCGGCATAGCTGGCGGGGCCATCGACAACCTTGAAGGGGTTTTTGAGGACGGAAGGAAGAGGGAGCGGGTGATCGAGACGGTTATTCTGAACTTCGCTGTAAACGGAGGCGTAACGACTTGTGAAACTCTTCGGCGACGCAGTACCGCCGTTGGTGAATAAGGAAGCTGCCGCCACCGCCATGGATTGATTTCGCCGAAAACAGAGAGAGAGAGAGAGAGAGAGAGAGAGAGAGAGAAGTGCTCAGTGATAAGTTAACTGCCGGAACTCAAAAGCTGATGTTTCCATTTTTTATTTTTAAGTATCCGAGTCGACAGTGGGCAGAGTGGAGAGGGCAAAACCGTCAGCTGGAAACTCCGCCAAAATGCGCTCGTTGTTTGGTTTAGCTGGATAGGTGTCAAGTGATTGCGGCACACAAATACTCACTCATACTAATTTTACTTTTATTTACAAAAAGAAAATCTGACCAGTTCAAATAAAAAAGTCATCTATTACCCGACTAGAGTTATCTCTTACTTATGTTAGTTGAAACATAGGCTCTGACTCATTTTATACGTCTAATTTAATTAATGGAACATGACTCGAATTATTTATAATTTATTTTTCGTAATATATAACATTTAAATATTTAAAATTTACATTAAATTTGTCTAAGTCCATTGTTTGGTATAGCGGAATGTTTTAAATAGTTGCATTATACAAATATTTACTTGTTTTATGTGACACTGATAAAATAAAAATACTTATACATAATCGGTTTACTTGATACATTAAGATATATGTAATTATTAAAATACATAATAATAAAAAAATTATATCAAATATAAAATTCTCACACACTCACAATGTTGATATTTTGTAATTTTTAAATATTTAGTTTGCCAAGCACCTTGTGCTCAATTGATACATCTATGCTTTCTAAGAAAATATATATATTTAATTAATACTCATAGCCACAAAGTCAGCTTAGGGATGACTGATTAGTCATTATTATTAGTTCAATGATTAAAGCTTATCTATATCCCTTTTGTAGGTTAGGTTGATGGAATTGTGAAAAACACTGGGGGTGAAATGGTCTATCCCAATTGTATCTATTCTCCTTTATTGAATTTTCACTTTTAGCACCACAACAATTACCTAATTTTTACCTAATTCAATCTCGAGAGAGAGAAAAAAAAAAATCACATTTCTAGTTTAAAATCATACTAAAATGAACCGTCAACTCTTATGGAAAAAACTTATAAATATTATACATTATATATACAGAATACAGTCCAACATACATACAAAAAGCTCGTTAAATAAGGTTCGAAAGAGCTCAACTTTAAGAAAACTTTTTAACAGGGAATAAACAATAGAAGGGCAAAATTTCTATAGTTACATAGGAAGCACCTGAAAGATTTGGCAAATACACTCCTCAGAAGGAGAAAACAGTCAAAGCACAGCCCAAGAATGGCACTTGAAATGTACACACACACACACTAATTCATTCATCAACTCTCTGAGCATGAAACAATGGCTGGGGCTGCCTGAAGCTGCAGATGTGGAATGACTCTATGAACCGCAAGTCGGACACCCGAGCCTTTGCAGCAGCGAATCTCTGGTACTCGTCGAAGATTGAAGTGAGGCACCATCGCTGCAGTTTTCTCAAGCACCCCACAAGGCACCCAGTCCTGTGCTGCACATCGGAAACGATAGTTCAGTCACAAACTCACATTACTGATTACTGCCTCTATTTACGGCCCGTTTGGTTCGCTGGAAAATATTTGAAGGAAATGGAATTCAAATTCCATGGAAAACAAATTACCAGGAAAATGGATTCCATTGTTTGGTTGGTGGAAAAGAAATTACAGGGAATATGAATTCCATTGTTTGATTGGATTTGGAATAGTAAGGAATTATGAATATAAAGACCAATATGCCCTTAATAATGGAGAGCATACAGATGTGCGTTTACTAACTGGAGAAATGAAAAACCGGGGAAGGGGGGAACAGAAAACATAGGATTGAAGTAAACGTATAGCAACCTTTCCTCGTTTGCAATGGATTAGCAGTGGATGGTTTCTTTTATCTGCAAGGGTAAAGCAGAGGTGATTGAAGAGTAGAAGAAAAGGCTATTCAGATTTCAGATTTCAGATTTTCAGATCATATGAATATTAGCATACCAAGGACAACTTTTAGTGCTTCTCTAATCATGTCTGCTGGGATGTTTACAAATGGTTCCTGGACAAAGAATAGCTAGTTAAGGCTTATAACACAATGCCATACCAGATGCAACTAGAATCATGAAGAGTCAGAACTCAGAAGACGATATTACAAGACATGCCTAAATGCCTAATGCCATTACATGAAATGGATTGACTGTGCTACGCTGTTGAGCATATAATATATAAAAAAATAAATGTGTAGTCTCGAAACTTTTGTTAAGACGGAACACATCCTTCAATTTTTACTGCGTATTACATTTCAGAACTAGAATCACGAGTCAGAAGGCAGGATTGAAGCACGTTATTTGGGTTCACCCAAAGCACAAGACTAGTTTGCAAACTCAACCAACACAACAATGTCCTTCAAAAACCAAGATAGTGTCAACAGCCAAAAAGATATCTTTTTGTTTTTTTTTGGGTGACGAGGGAAACTTACAACTACTAGCTAAGGGTGTGCACTGGATAAACTCCGCCTTGTGACCCTAGCCGTCAAAGGACCACAAAGAGATAAAAGTTGATCGGTTCAAATCAAGAATGCCAAGCCAACAACCTGACCAACTTAGCTTGGGTGTCAAAAAGATATCTTGGCTGCAGTTAAGCTTTCCACATCATTGAGCATCATACTTCACAACTTACAAAGGATTGCACCCCAATCCTAAGAACTCCCACCTATCCCCGTCCTTAAGCCTTAATTAGTAGAAGAGGTAAATCGCGATACATGACTCAACGATTTGTGCCCTCGATAAGAATTAGCATCTACATCTATGTTTGTCACTTTAAATTGGTCAATCAAATAAGCTATGCTTTGAGATACTTCAAAACTTACAAGCCACATGAGTAAAGGAGAGTCAAGCTCAAGTTTTGCACTTTTTAAACGGGGCATTCCCCAAATCCTTTTTTGTTTCTTTCTAATCACCAAGAAGATATACAACCATGGCCCTCTAAGGTTTTCTAAAATGATTCCAGCAAGAACACTATCACATAACGTTCACCAAATATTCTCATAACTCACATCCTTAATTCCAAAAAATGAAGTTGTCAACATCAACATCAACATCATGCTTAACTTTCCAACAAGTGTAAGGCTATTTTTTGTGACGAGGAAAGCTCGCAGCCACTAACATAAGGTGTACACAAGATAAACCTAGTCTCATAACCCTAGCCTTCAGAAGACCACAAGGAGGTCCATAGCTGACCAGCTTAAACCAAGAAGGTCAATAGGCCGCTTCTGTTAGGGTCGAACTTGTAATTATGTGGTTATCAAATCAACCGTCAAACCAACTTGAACTTGTAAGAGTTAATTACGGATTTGGTCCTCGACTATCATCCTTACCAAATTAAGTCCTCAACTTTGAAATTTGGGTAAGATTTTCAAAGTTAGGACTTAATTTGGTAAGGATAATAGTCGAGGACCAAATAGGTAATTTCGGTATAGTCAAGTGACCAAATTAGTCATTAATTATGTGGTTATCAAATCAACTTCTCACCAATTTGATTGGAGTTGCCTCAAATGTAAGGCTTTGTGCACAAGGTTGTATGACATGATCACAACATATGGAGATGTGTTTGAATATGTAGTAGTGAAATCTATCTTACATTCTCACTGCAGGAACAAACAAATTTAACAAACAAGCAAGAAAATGAAACCTTGGATCCGTCGATGCCAAACTGAAAAAGGCGGATTCCATTTGCATTGAGGAACTCAACATTAGCTTGAGGGTAGGGTTCAGGGCACAAACATCTATACGCATAGAACAATCCATATCAAATTAAACCTACACCTTATAATTATTGCAAGTTTAGAAGCGCCAAAACGGGAAACTGGACTCACATGATCGAACGGAGGCCGAGGGTCTGCAGGAAATCGAAGTTAGCAGTGTCGGGGAAGCCGGAGCGGAAGACGCCGTGATCAACCATCGCGAAATTCAGCGGCGGCACGAAGAGCTCGTCGCCCTCGTCTTCCCCGGCGTGGCACACCGGCGGTTCGTGATTCTCCAGCTTCATTGATTTCGCCCCAGAGAAATGCTCCCGCCGTATGCGACGGCTTACTTGCTAGCTTGCTGGTGCTGTGAAAGCACAAGCATAGGAGCACAAGCTTGCGCAGGTTATGTATATATAAAGGAGAGAGAGGGGAGAAGAGAAGAAGAAGATGAAGTGATGAAAATCTGCGGCGGAATCGAATCTTGGGGTATACGAGGATCCTGCCGGAAGGCGGGTGGTTAAACGCGGCGGTGAAGATTGGAGCTATGGAAGATGGGAGGATGTAGGGAGTGTGAATAAAACTGGGCTTTAAAAGCACATATCTGATTGTTGAAAAATAGCCCAAACGGTAAATTTTCTCTACTACATCGGCCTCCCAACTCGAGTTTTATAGTTTCGCCCCTGCTGACAGAGTATGTAAGAAGAGATAAATCATAGTGACTCAGTGACTCAGTAGACATGACCAGATGTTGGTGTCCACTTTGAACATAATACACACACTGTTTAAGCCTTGATGTCTTTTCTCAAATTCTGCCTACTAAACCAACAAGTTAAACCTGTGCAGGCCGATAAACTTCACTTTTACAGTACCAGAAACTATGAAAAACTTGATTATCAAATTTTTGATACATTATGTTTTCAGTTTAGCTAAACTAATATTAACTCTTATTATGAACCCATGCTCAAAAGTAAAAGGCACCAAAAATGCTTTGTTGGGATATTCTGATTTAGCAAGTTTTGCAGCTTTTGCACTTTTATATATATTGTTTAAAATTAATAATATTATATCATTGTTTTAAAATGTGAATTGAAATTAGGTCTATTTTAAAAAGTGAGTTTGAAATTGTAAGAATGTAAAAAGAAAAATAGTAAGAGAATTATAAATTTAATAATATGAATCTATATTTTTAAAAGTGAAATAAATTTGCAGTGATAATGATAGAATAATTAATGAACTACGTAAAATCTAATATATTATATATGTGCCCCGAAAAAAGAACTGAGATAAAATATCACCCTCAATTGCATGTTTCATTGTCACCCAAATTATTAACCCATCTATATAATAACAGAATTAATATTCAAAAGTTATATTGCCTTTTTCACGTAATTACGGACAACACGAGTACACGACACATCTCAAAAGATTGAAAGACACAGTTCAGTGGATTTGAGCCACATATAGGTGCAGTGGCAGAGGAACCACAAACATTTCTGTGCCAATCAATCATAGGAACCCTTACGCAAATTATATCGTGGACCGTGGTCCATAATGCATTGTGGATCGCGGTCCCAAAACGACGTCGTTTTGATTAATGAAACAGACGGATGAATTCGCGCCACTCACTTTCTTTTCATATATACTGCAGTTACATTTCAACACAACTGCAGTTACCTTTCAACACAACTGCAGTTACATTTTGATATAACTACAGTTTCATTCGATAATATAAAAACACAAAAGTGAAACTGTTATTCAGTATCTGTTCATATACACTGCAGTTACATTTTAACACAACTACAGTTACATTTTGATATAACTACAGTTACATTTTGATATAACTACAGTTTCATTCGATAATATCAAACACAAATGTGAAACTGTTATTCAGTATCTTTTCATATATGCTGCAGTTACATTTCAACACAACTACAGTTACATTTTGATATAATTACAGTTTCATTCGATAATATCAAAACAAATGTAAGGCAGTATCTTTTGGAATGAACTGTAGTGTCAATTACGGGGCTCCGTCTCCCACTTACTAAAACGACGTCGTTTTGGGACCGCGGTCCACGATATAAGAACTGGAACCCTTAGGGCTCGTTTACTAACTGGAAATTTTTCTTCAGTTTTTTGGAAATGTGGAAAACAGAAAACAGAAAACATGTTTACTAGCACAGTTTTCCATTTTGAAAACAGGAAATAATTTTCCAGTTTTCTAGAAAACTGAAACACTAAAAAAAACTGTTTTCTAAATGGAAAACAGAACCAACTATCATCTATTAGACTATATGTCACTATAACCACATTTTCACCATTATCTACTTACATATTTATTCATTTACTATGATTACATTTGTTATCTTCTTTTACTTATCATCATCTTCTATCTTTTCTACTTGCTTTATTTATTTAAACATAACTTATTTAATTATGCTTAAAATTATACATCATTATTCACATTATCAAAATTAAAAATTGAAATCTATACCACGTTTTATATTTGGATTTAACTCAATTGATTATTGGTTTGGATATTTTTAATTATGTTATATCAGATACAAGTTTGGTCTAGATTCAAATATCGAAATTTCACATATATTACTATATTAGAATTCAAAATAAAAATTATATATTATATACATGTCATTCAAATGAATATATCCAAACATATTTTAAATATTAGCTCAAAAAATATTAATATTATCTAAACTAAATTTTATGTGAACTTAATAAGTTATTGGTTCATATATATATATATATATATACACACACACACACACACATATAAATTTGGTTCGAATATCAAATGTAAAATTTGTATATATATTGGACTTAAAAGTAAAAAATATATTTATTATATTTAAACCAAATATATTTTAAATATAAGGTCTAAAAATCACTCGAAATTTAACTTATTGTTAATTTTATAATGTTAATCTAAAAAAATAAATTTGAAAAAATAAGTGTTAGTAAACAAGTTTCTAAACAGAAAACAGAGAATGAAAACTGAAAAATTAGAAAACAGAAAACAGAAAACAGAAAACAGAAAACAGAAAACAGTTTTATCAGAAAATACTACATGGACTCTTAGTTATATTCCCTACTTGTACTCCCTCACACAAAAATTTGATGTTGACACTTCTCTTGGGACCCACAAAATGAAGATAACCTATCATATCTTGCCATGTCAGGAAGTACAAGTGAAGGAGTATAAAATGGGAGTCCATGTAGTAGAACTCTTTTTTATCCTGCGTGTCTGTGTGTTTCCCTCCACCGACTAATGGGTCAGGCAGAGAGTGACGTGTTACGGATGGGAGAGTGAATGAGACGTGCCGCATTGGACATGGTCGTTAAAGGAATCATGTCTAGTAGTCATTAATTGAAGAATTATTGACCGGAAGTTGGTAGAAAAATTAAGCAATCACGTTCATCACGTATAGGAGTCATTATCGAGTCATGTCTAGTAGTCAGTTTCGTTCTATACGTGATTGCTTATGTTCATAACGTATAGAACGAAACTTCTTTCTCGATTCTTGTTCATCATCGTATAAAAAAATTATGTTTCTTATGTAATTTACATGCTATTATGCAAGAGCGGAGTTTACTCGTGCACACACTTGAGTTTCATCGTCACCAAAAGAAAAAAAAAGTTCAAATTAGCCACTGAACTACATGCTAAAGTTCAATTTAATCATCAAACTCAATAAATGCGATTAAGTCTCTCAACTATATAAAATTATACAATTCAACCAAATTTGATATGTTATTAAGATCATCGCTAATGTGACAGCCATTCTATTAAAAAATTACTTTTAAATAAAATAAACTCACCATGTTCCCGTCTTCATTTCCGACTAAAGATGAAGAGCTTTCTTCATAACCGGCTTGGAGGCGAACACGGGGGGGGGGGGGGGGGGAGTTTTCCTTTAAAACATTATTTTATTTAACATTATTAAAATAATTTTTTTTTTAAATATTGTTAATAGGATGATCGCGACGTCAACGATGACGTGATGAATAAATCAAATTTGGTCGAATTACATAATTTTAGATAGTTGTGGAGTTTAATTGCATTTCTTTTGAGTTGAATGATTTAGGGTGTGTTTGGAAAGCAAGAAAATGGTTTCTGGAAAATGATTTCTGGAAAATGAGTCATTTTCCAGAAAATATTTTCCTTTCTTGTGTTTGGCTGCAGAACAGAAAACTATGTTGGTGTGTTTGGCTCATTTTCCAGAAAATGGGTAGGAAAATTAACAGAATTATATAATTGAATATTTTAATTAATTTTTTTAAATGTAACAACATTTATAACAAATATACAATCCAAAAAATAAAATAATCACAAAAAAATCACAACAAAATAATATATATCTCATAAAAAAAATAAAAGTGGCCGCCTGGTTTCAGATGTCAAATAAAAAAAATAAAACTCATAATATCTATCTCATAATAAAAAAAAATTAAATTATTACTTAAAAACAAAAAGAAAAAGTTGAAGATGTCAAGAAGATGGGATGAAGATGAAGAAGTTAAAGCATTTAGGAAGCCTAAGGAGATGGAAGAAGCAAAGGAGAAGGAAGAAGCAAACTTTGGAAAATGACTTCCCCCAAAAAAAATGGGAAGTCATTTTCCATAAAATTGAGCTTATTTTCCATTGACCAAGAAGTTCATTTCCATTGACTCTATTTTCCCCTTCTTCCCAAACACCAAAAACCCGAAAAATGATTTCTGGAAATCATTTTTCGGGTTTCCAAACACACCCTTAATTGTATTTTTATGTGTAGTTTGGTGCTTACTTTGAATGTTTTTTCAAAATATAAGTATGATCAATTATTGAGAGTAAAAAAAACAAAAATAAAAAAATCCACGCGTCCTATTACAGTACATAGAGCCGGCAAAGGGAACCGCCCTTTGACATATCGCGATTCCACGTCGACATATCGCTATCAGACGCGTGTACCCAATGCCAGCTGGCTTTTGACTATACGATGGATAATGGATTCACTTCTACGTGTAACCAACCACTCTATTTCTTCTTCTTCTTCTTTTCTCTTTTTATTTTTATTTTTATTTTTATTTTTATTTTTTATTTTTAAAAATAAATAATTTAGTTTTCTCCTAATATAAATTACGGATTAAAAATTAGGAAATTTGAATTTTGTAAATAAAACAATAAAACTAAATTATTAAAATGGTCACTAATTTAAGTGATTCATCACTTTAATTCTTGAATTTTGATTTTATGCAACATTAAAATTTGTATTTACAAAGTATTTTTGTAGTTTAAATAACTAAAATAGGTACAAATTTAGATGAAATGATACATCTGTAAAATTAAAATATGTACACATTTGATTTGAAAGTGAGACGGCTCAATCAAGTGCATTCATAGGAATGGTAATACATATATCAATCAGTTGATAACTTTACATAACTATTGATTATAACTCTCCACATCTACGAGATTTTCTCATAGGGCATCACAAGTTTTTTCTTGGCCAACATCGTTTGTATTGTGAAACTCAGACTTCGTTAACTTGTTTTAATGTGTTTTTACTTGCTTTCATTCACATGAAAAATGTACAAATTTAATAGTCAATGACAATTAGTAGTTAAAAATGAATTATCAAAGTAGTAAAATTATTATATACAAATGGACCAATTTGATAATTTACTCAAACAATAAGTATTAAGATATATTTTTAAATAAAACTTGACTAATTAACGTATAAACTACTTCGTAATATATTTTAAAAATTAAGTCATTCAAATGATTCAAGTAAAAAAGATTACTCAATTATTGTTAATGTATTAACAAAGAGGGTTGGACTGAGAATGAGTTAACAATAATTAAGTTTCTAATTTTTAAGTACGAGAGTCATGTTATACTCACTCGATTACTTTTTTCAACACAAGTAATTGTAAGTTTTTTCAAATCTCCAATAAATTGATTATTAAACTTCTTAGTTAAAGCCAATTAACTGTTAGTAATATAGACTGATATACTTTTTTTATATTTTACATACTAGGTTATAAAAAAAATGTTTTCCAAATAGAAGTCATTGAAGATGGCCGAGGAAGAAGCCGTGTGAATATGGAAAATGACTTCCCAAAAAAAAAGGATAAATTGTTTTCCAAGAAAACAAGGCATTTTCCCCTTTGATCGAAAATCATTTTTCATGACTTTAAGTTTTCAAACATTTTCAAACACTAAATCGAGAAGGAACTCATTTTTTGGGTTTCTAAATACACCAAGAGTCCGTTTGGTACTTTTCCATCAATAAAATTTTCAGAAAAATGTTTCTAAGGAATATGTTTGACGAGAATAACTTTACAGGAAAATTAGTTAATATGTGTGGTGTTACCTGAAAACAAAACAATTAAATTACCTGAAAGTCAATTAACATGCATGTTTGGTTTATTTAAACTTCCTGAGTACAATTTTGATAATCTCAAATATATCCTTGCTATATACAAAAATTAAAAAAGAAACACATAACAAATAATTGAGAGTTTAATAAATTACTTGTAAATTAATAAATCGTATGTCAAAAAATACCAAGTCATCAAATTAATTAAGTACCAAAAAATCAAAGTCAAGTTAATTAAGATATATATAAAATACTACATACATACACACACACGTACTGCATCATTACCTAATGAATCATATTACTAATTAGATTACATAAAACGTTAACCACGTACTTTGATGTAAATTTATTTGATAAACAATATGCAATGGTGAGAGAGACAACTTTTTTATATTTATAATACTTTTAACCTGACATCAAAAATGATAAATACGTAATTGAATAAATTTGGTAGATTTATAGTCATTTAGAAAAAAGAATTCTACCTCTCCTAAGTAAAATTTATTTTCTTTAATATCATGAAATGTGGTTACACTGAACTTTCCTAAATCAAAAGATGAAAATAACATTTTAAATTTTCAAAAAGCTCGAACTTTCCTTATTACCAAACTCCCTCCAAATGTAAGGTGAACTAGTGTTTTACCAGGTGAATGATATCCTTAATTTACGTGATTAAATCATGAAGGAGAGACTCTTGAAAACAAGAAAACTGATTTTCAATTTACAATGGAGGAGTATTATAGCATTATCAATCCAATTCATTATTCGCCCATCGTTTTCAATGCGTGTTAGATAATGATTGCGTGTTCAACAATACAAAAACCGTCCATTTACTATAATCTTCTCTGTTTGTGAAGCGATCATGTACAGAAACCTAGAGAATCCATGGAAGAAGGAGCAGAGGTCCCTCTGAGGAGGACGGCGAGCAAAGCCTCATCACCATCACCATCACTGCCGTCGGAGCACGCCGCCGAAGTGAAGAGCTTCAAATCCGATCTCAAATGGCTGTTCCTCGATCAATCTACCGTCTTCAGCGCCGCCCTATCCTGGTCGCTCTTCTTCATCTTTACCATCGCCATCCCCCTCGTCTCTCACCTGATCTACGCCTGCCACGGCTGCGATACGGTGCACCAGCGGCCGTTCGACGGCATCGTGCAGCTGTCGCTGTCGGGGATTGCGACGCTGTCGTTCGTCAGCCTCTCCGTCGCCGCCAGGAAGTACGGGATCAGGAGATTTCTGTTTCTCGATAAGCTGTGTGATCAGAGTGAGAAGGTTCGAGATGGATATACTAACCAGATTCATGTAAGTCCAGTCCCTGTCTTGTGTTGTCTTCTCAAATTGCCAATCTTATCTGTTTCACTATCTAATTGAGAATGCCTGATGAATTTTAGAATCTAGGGTGATCACAAATTTGAATGTTGATTAGTTAAGTAATGATATAATTTTTTGGGGTTTCTGTGTTTCAGTGGTGTCTGCATTTAAAAGTAGTGTTACAGTGTTCTGTAGCAAATTTTGTCAGAGTTTGATCACTGTTCTTTGATCCATTGATGAAAATTGATATATATATATATATATATATATATATATTGAATGACAAGGAAACCGACATTCACTACCTAGGATGTGAACCTAGTAAATTTCGTCCAATAAGGAGGTAAACCGGCTTAGGTTAATCTGCTCAAACTAGGAAGGCCAATTGACTGCTTATTGGATTTGAACTTGTAACCTTGTGGTCACCGAATCAACAACTGACTAACTTGGCTGGGGTTGTCCCATGGAAATTGAATTTTGATTAGTTAACTGATGATCTAAAGATTCCCATTTCGGGATATATAAGTAGTGTTAAGTGTAAAGTGTTCTGCAGTAAATTTTGTTAGGATTTAATCACTGCCCTTTGATCCATTAATGAAAAATTGAATTTGGATTAGTTAACTAATGATCTAATTTTCTGGGTTTTAATTCACTGATGTCAAGATTCCCATATCTGCATGTAAAACAGTAAAAGTAGTGTTGTTACAATGTTCTGCAACAAGTTTTCTTAGAATTTAATCACTGCAATTTGATCCATTGATGAAACAGCAATCAGTGAAGATCCTAGCAGCTTTTGTACTCCCCATTTTCGTAGCAGATTGTGCCTACAAGATCTGGTGGTTTGCCTCAGGAGGCACCCAAATCCCATACTTCTATAACCACTACTTGAGCAATGCCATTGTCTGCATACTGCTGCTATGTTCATGGTTGTACCGAACAACAATTTCATTCTTCGTGTGTGTCCTGTTCCGGCTGATATGCTACCTCCAGATACTAAGGCTGGAAGACTATTCTCGGGTTTTTGAGAAAGAGTCTGATGTTTCTGCAATCTTGATAGAGCATCTTCGTATCAGACGAACCCTTCGTGTCATAAGCCATCGCTTCAGGCTCTTCATCATGATGGCTCTTATACTGGTCACAATCAGTCAGTTTATGTCCTTGCTTGTTACGATGGAGTCTAGCACCAATACCAACCTCTCTACAGCTGGAGAGCTTGCGGTATTAACTGATCCCTTCTGATGAATCTGAATCCAATTCCGGTAGTGATATTTTTTCTTGTTGGGACAGACATGAATAACAACATTTGACTATTTGTGCAGTTATGTTCGATTACTCTGGTTACTGGGTTGTTCATATGCTTGAGGAGTGCAGCAAAGATCACACACAGGGCCCATGCTCTCAGTTCCCTGGCGGCCAAATGGCACGCCTGTGCAACTCTTAGTTCATTCGAGTTTGACCCTGAGACTCCCTTGGCTCGGACAGAAACGCCTCAGATGATATTTTCTGCAAGTCTTGCGAACTGGGACAGTGAAAACGACGAAGGATATGAAGACGAACTGGATGACACCAACATGATGGCTGTTAATGCCCATACTATATCGTACCAGAAAAGACAAGCGCTTGGTGAGTCCCGGGAACACTATTACTACACATGAAATTTGATGTTAGAATTGGATGTTTACCGAATTTAACTTGGATTCTGTGTGCAGTGACATACTTTGAACACAACAGAGCTGGAATCACTGTATATGGGTTCATGCTAGATAGGAGTTGGCTGCATACAATATTTGCGATTCAGTTATCTCTTACGCTTTGGATACTCAACAAGACAATTGGTATTTCGTGATTTCCCATCAATCCCATGTATGCTGCATCACTTTCATGTATATATATACAAAACCCATTACCTACATTGCGTGATTTGCCAAATTTTGAAAGCACTTGCTGTATTTGTATATGGTTTTCTGAAAGTTGGGAGTTTTTGGAGTCAGGATATGGAGGTGTTTGCACTAATGGAGTGTATGCCTATTTATATCTGTGTCAAAAATTGCACAGTGGTTTTTTGGCTTTTATACGCCTTTTTTTTTAATAATAAAGATTTGGATCATTTCTCGATTTGTGCTTGTCATCATTATGTGGGCATGCTAATCTTGGATTATCTCCAGCTTGGAATACGTTTCAACTCCACATTCACCACACATATTACAGAGAGTGATTTTACTCTGGAAAGAATTGCAATGCTGAAAAAAGTTGAGAGCTTTCTTGCAGGAAAAAAAAAAGAAGAAACACTAGCATAGCAATCTGCATCTTCTGATTTGCTGCATAATGCTTCTAACTTAACAATGATCTATGATTAGCGGGTCAGAATTGGAAATCATACATTCATTCATATATAAATACATATATAAGGCAATTGCTTGCTCAAATACAGACTTCTATGAAATGCAAATATATATATTGCGTTTCAAATTAATTCTTATTATGATTATTATATAGTCTTCTTGATCTCCATCTTCATGTTTGGCTACCAGATAAATCTTCGACTTTAAAAGATTCTGCACATTAGAAAAACTGCAGTTATAAGTATCAATATGTGTAGAAGTAGAACCGACAACTTGTACTCTGAAGAGAGTTTGGTTCTTCTTAAACAATGTCTCAGATTTGAGTCTTGTGAATGGAGGGAGCTATCCCCATACGGGGTCTAATAGTAACTTGACTTGGATTGGTCAGGGCCTAATGTGGCTACGAGATGTTCATGATACTAGGAAAAAAAAGTGGAAATCGAACTTAAGCTATATAGAATTGTGTGTGTATGAGATGTGTTGATAATCTTGAAAACGGGAAATTTATACTTGCTGCAATTCACGTCTGGTCCAGTGAGTATAGGTGAATAGGTGACATTGCAGGTATGAACAATTTGAAAGGCTCGGTCAGCATCAGCTCCACTTTGAGTCCCGTCTTTCTGGAGGCACTTGCAAAGTGCTATCTTTTGCTTCCTGTTGAACTTCAGGTCTGTCACGAGTCTCTGCAGTAACAGACAACCTTTGCAGCAATCATCTGGGATGAGCTCGGTTACATTCACCAAGAACGCCTTGCAGGGCGACAGGTAGTTGAGAGCTGTCTTGCATGTGCTGTTTGCATCCACAGCTCCCGTTACAATCACAGCCATGATAACCACCACCCCCCATGCCTTCATCATTCCCATGATGTTTTCTGAGTTTTATCCTGATTTTGGTTTTGTTGTGGTGCAGCCATGCCTGTGGAGGGGTATTTATAACAGATGAAAAGGCGGTCAACGAGGGTGAGTGCAAGACTGGGGTGGATTGTTTTGACATGATAGCTTCAGAATGAGTGGGAATATAATCATTTTGGCTGTGTATCTGTCAAGATAAGAAGAGAAATGGGAGACTTCTTCCCTCAACCCCCAGTAGGCCAGTATGCTCCACCTTCTTTTTTGTGGAGTTTCCACCTTCCATTCTGAGATACAACCTGTTGCTTGGTATACAATTCAGATTTCTGTCTCCTCTCTCTCTCTTTCTCTCTGCATTCCTGCAACTTTTCTTCTCCTTCATGGCTGCTCTTCTTCTTTTTCACCATGGATGTTCCACTTGTTTCTCGTCTCGAGTTTTCTTGCTCAGGGCTCGGGCTGCCATTCTGTAAACCAGAGGGCATTTGATGCTATTGTGCAGCTCTTTGTGTCTGCCATTGCCTCTCTGGTTTTGCCAGGAAATATGGGGTTGAGAAATTTCTGTTTCTTGATGAATTATGTGATGAAAGTGAGAAGTTTTGACAATGATTTTCTTTCCCTTTTCCTGAGGTTATTTTGAAGAAGTATTGATGCTAATCAAGAATATGCTGTACACGGATATGACATTATAAAAACTTCGTAACTAACATGACATTAATTTTTCTAGCGATAGTTAGACGAAGAGGAATTTGGACGCCTCTTGGTCAACAAAAGAGGCCGTCATAGAGACTAAGTGGGGGGCATCATTCAATTTGTTTGGATAAAAGGTTTGTCTCCACTTTTGTCTATTTCGACAATAATTTTCTTGTAATGTTCTTAAAGATGATATTTTAACTAAAAATTTCACCTTGTCTATACTAAATTTAGTAATTTTTATCTTAATATCACATCATAATCTAGTGGCATAGTCAATACCCCTTTTCAAACTTTTAATATGCAATATTAACCTATGTATTTCTTTTAAGAAACCATTTATGTTAGGACTCTATTAGTTTCAGTTGTGTTGTAACTCTTCCATGTATATATATCTTGTTGTATCTTGAACATTTTAATTAATTTACAAATAAAGTTATCATCTTGTAGCTATGAATTCTTTGGCCACGACGCATCATTTTGTTAGTATTAAGTTGACTGCCTGTAATTTTTTGTGCATTTAAATTTCTCCTTTTTCATTTCTCATTTTTTTGTGCTATGTAGTATCTGTTTATAACTACATTCTCAACCAAATGAAGCACAAAGAGCCAATATCGCCTCCACGGAGGCTCGAACCACTCCCTCCCACGTGGGGTGCAACCGGGTGCCACTAGACAAGGTCTTTGGCTTCATTTCTCATTAAATGTACACAAATAATTTTTTGTTGTCAATATTAATAATATAGGAAAGTTTACGCTGTTGATTAGCGCACCTACAATTTTAAACTTTCTACATTTATTTTTCATTATACTTTAAGTGGAATTGACACCTTAAAATTTTTCTAAATAAGTTAATTTACAGGGCCGTTCCAATAAAAATTGGGGTCCTGTGCGATATCTTAAATTGTGCCCCTTTTTCAAGTAATTTGCATATATAAATAATAGTTGTTCAAAAAACTGTGTCAAAAATTCAAAATATAAATATTGTATAAAAAATACAACTAAATTTCATTTAAAAAGTGACATGCCCCGTGGCACATTTAGACGCAAAATCATTCACCAAACTTTTGATTATTTTCATTGTCACAATGATCCTTATCATCGTTGTGTACACTATGATTTTAATTTTTTCCAATCTCACAATCATCTTGATCTTCTATATGAAGATTAACATCTATCAATTTTTCTTTGCATCATCTTTTTGCACATCTATTTGAGTTTTTTTTTGTAATGAATTTTTCAAGAGCTCCCTTTTGATATTGAGTTAGTTGCTCAATTCTTCTTTTCTTTTTTATGCTTCTCAAACCCAGATGAATATTTTCTAAAATACATAATTATAAATTTCTTAGAAAAAAATAAAAAATTATTTAGAAACTCTATAAATAAATAATTAATCAAGAAACAAATTCTTGAATACATTATTTTGAAATCAGAATTACTAAGTCATGTAAATAAAACAATAAACAAGAATTGTGAATATTTGTTGTCAAAAAAAGAATTGTGAATATTTAGTAATTTTAATTACCTAAGAGAATTGAAAAACTTGAGTGATCAAGAAAAATTGAAGAGTTCTGTTAAGCTGCGTCTGTCATTTATTTTTGCGTCAATTGCGTATTTGCATGCTACTGCTGCCTGTGACCGCTGAGATTTGCGATTTTACATAATTGATATTGTGTCTCTGTCATATGCTAATTGATGTTTGCACCAACTAGAAAATTAGTAATACCTAGACACCTAGTTAGGCTAGTTGTGGGATTTGTGTAAATATAAGCTATGTAATGTAATAATGTTGGTAATGACTAATGAAAGGAATCAAAGGATTGAATTGAAAGCTACGGTAATTAGAGATTAGGGAAAGCCGAAAGCCACATTAATTAGGGTGATGTGGGATCATTGGGATGGCTGCGCACTTGCGCCGAACTGCCAAAGGAAAAAAATTGCTTAATGCCTAATGGCCCTTATATACTGTATGTCTGTATATATATACCGATTAATTTTTTTTTTTAAATGTGGGGCCCCCAAAAGTTGGGGGCCCTGTGCGCCGGCCCTTGGTAGACGTGCCCAGGGCCGGCCTTGTTAATTAATAATATAATTTTTCATATATACACCGTACACATATATACATATATTATTAGTATATTTTCTGAAAATAAGAGACAACTTCAATCTATATCATAAGACAAAATGTAGTTTTTATTTTTTTGTGCCAATTTGAATCGCGCACAGCAATTGTTGGCCTATCGTGCAAGAATATGAACGACACAACATGCAGACCATTAAATAAAAGAGAAAAAGATACATTTATTAATGCAAATTTCTACTACACTTCAACTTAAGCATTACAACTACTATTTTGCGGTCACAATCTCGATCCATCCTTCAAATTAGGGCATCTCTGATCTTCATACTTCATTAATCCTCAGCTTTAGAATATTCTGCAAGTCACAAAATTAAACCATAGTTATATATATATTGAAGCTTAGGATCCCATGAGAATATACCCGAGAAGAAAATTAAGAACCAATTTTAGCCTTACATTTACAAAAATTCAAGAGATCATATCATTTTAAAAAAACACGATAGCATTTTCATAATTATTGTTAACTTCACCTTGCAAACTTGAACATTTAAATATGCAATATGTAACAACTAAATATGCAAACCTTGATAAATTTTATAAAATCAATTGAAAAGCTAAATTTTAAATCTAAACATAAAAACTATACCCTAAGCAATAAAAAGTGAACCACTAAACCAAATAAAACAAAAAACTTAGCCATAAATTCTAAAATCGAAACCTTAATTGCAATGCGCTTTCACATTTCAGCTCATGCGGACAAGGCTTCCCTGCGGATTGCATCATTAGGTAGGCATAAATGCACCACACACCAAAAAAATGCACTACATCTAATGGTGTATTTTTGAACACTTTATGGTGCATTTATGCGTACCTAAGGGTGAGTGTCCGCACGGGAACCTGAACACACACACACATATATATATATAGTTTGGCTGTTGGGTTGATAATCATATAATTTCAAGTTTGATTCCATATGAGAGTGGCATATTAGTCTCTTAGTTAGCTATAAATAATTGTATATAAGCTAGTTTTCTATTTACCCGCCCTTTTATAGTCTTTTAACAACTAAGAACATAAAGCGGATTTCACTTAAAGTATACTTTGAGGATTTTCCCTTAAACCAAAGAAAATTAAAGGTAAGGAAGGCATGTATGCATTTACTTGGTACAATCCACATCGGGGCCTGTAAGTATAGGCGAATAGGTGACATTGCAGGTGCCAATAACCTGAAACGCTTTATCTTCATCAGCTCCACTCAGACTCCCATCTCCCTGCAGGCACTTGCACAGCCCAATCTTCAGCTTCCTCCTGTTCTTCAGATTCCTCACAATCTTCTCCAGAACCAGACAACCTACGCAGCATGTTTCTGGGATTGTTTCCTCGTCAACATTCACCAAGAAATCTTTGCAGGGTGACAGCAGGCTCAGAGCTATGCTGCACACTAAATTGCTGTCATCTGCACCAGTTCTTGCTGCACTCACAGCAGCCATGATGATGAGAATCAGTAACCCCCACACCTTCATCCCCTTCATCTGATAATCTTTCCAATTAAGTTTTGGTTTTGAGTTTGCTGTGATCTTGGGTTGTATTTATATCTGATAGATCATGATGATGATGATGATGATGCAAGACTAACTGCAGTTTGATTTGTGGGTGTGGCACTAAGACAAAGTAAATTACCCAAATGGTTAATCAAGACACTAGTAATTTTATCAGGGAAATTACAGTTTTTTTCATGAGTTATATAGGGTAACTGTAGGATTATGATTGTGGGTCGTACTCACTTCATGTCTGGTACCTAAGTTATAATTGACGTTGTAAATTTCGTCCCTTATGTTTTGTTAGAAAAAGAACAAAATTTGCAATGACAGTTATAGCTTAGGGACGAGAAGTGAGCAAGACCAACAAGTAGGGACGAATTCTACAACTATCTTATAAGACCAAAACTACAATTTTTTTAATTTCACCAATTTTCATTTTTAACTATCTCATCCAATAATAAATGTAATTAATTATCATTTTTGGGTACTTCTGACTTTATTATAAGTAGTGTAACTATCATATTTGTACTTTTTTAGCCATTCGGGTGTCTAAAATATGCAAAAATTTGAATGAAGTAGTAGCTCCAAAAGATTAAAATAAGCATGTATTTGATAGTTAAAGATATATTATTCAATGAATAAAATTGAGAGTTGAGAATCAAATAGTATAAGAAAATAACAAAATATCTTATGATTCTATTGTTTTACTAACAAAAATATGTTGTTAAATTAAATACCTATGAATTTAAATCATTTACCCAAGGATTTTTTGTTAGTAAATTTTATTTTTCTTGTGTGAAAATAGTGAAATTAATATAGTTGAGAGATATTTTGATAATTTAACCTAATAAGAATAAGAATATATATAATGGATAGATAAACATTTGGATGAAACAATACATCTAGATTATTAAAATATATAGGTATATATTTGATAGTTAAAAACATTATTATTAAACAAAACATATCAGAAAGTCAAGAATTAAAATATTAAAATGTCAAGAGACTATTTTAGTCATTTAACTTGACAATAATATAATGGAGGAGATTATTTTGAGGTGGTGGCAGCTAATTAAGTGGGTGTATAATCATTAGTTGTGAGCTTGTCAAGGAAAAATAGAGGAATGAGAAACTTTGATATCCCTCCAATCCCCATTCCCATCCCCCATCATGCTCCACCTTCAATTTTCATGGAAATTATTGTACTCACCAAAGTGATTTTATTGGATAGAATCATAGAATGCAAATCAAAGTAAGATACTTAAATGGGTTTTTCAAATTTGCATTAATATATGTTGTCTCTTCAAAAAAAAGAGGGGGGGGGGGGGGGGGGGGGGTTTCATATGGAGGTTACAAAAATGTAGAATTTAAGCGTAATTAGGTAGTGGATGGTTGTGGAAAAAATCATTATTGTTGTTTCCAAAAAGGTTGAATACCAAACTCCAACAGTCCCATGCTCTGCTCCGGCAGAACATCTAGGAGGATGTAAATTACGGTAACTCAGTTGAACACAGAATTAGACTTTTGTTTAGTGCGCACAACGAGTCACATTAAGAGGTTGCTCTCACACTATCGTCGGAGAAAATCATACTTGGATGGAGGGCAAGATAAAGTTGTTCCCATGCACATCATCTTAGGCATTAGGCCAGTCCTAAATAGGAATTAGAGGTGTAACATTATTGATGTTCAATTGGCTCAAGTTTTGAAGTGTCTACAAATAAAATGAAACATATTCTTGTATATAGTACTTTCAGTGTGGTGTGACTATGATTTATATTAATAAAATGAGTTTTTACGAAAGGTGTTACGAAGATATTCTTTGTACTTCTCTATCTTGTTAAGTTTTTATGGAACAAAACAATTGTTCAACGTGTAGTTCAGTCATTAATTATACTAAGTTAGATAGAGTTTGAACTAGAGTCTGTAATAGCAAGAAGAAGTTTGTGTATTAGACTTGAAGAATGAAGATTGAACCAACCTGCTAGATTGTTTAAAGACTTGTTCAACCCAGTTATAACTCTAGAGAAATCTACGGAGATTATCTATATAAAGATCATCTTATTATCTCTCATTGATTGATCGAGAATTTACAGATAGAAGCTAGTACATTCAGAAATACCTTCAAGCTAAATCGAGGACTTGATCGATCATGTTCAATTGAAGCTGATTAGAAATCTCATCAAGTCAAGTGCATCACTTGTTGTTGATCATGGGTAGAATATCTACATGGAATTGACGCAAGTCAAAGCAAGCTGCAATTGAGGGTGAGCCTCAATTTTGGAGATCAGGAGATTGGGAGATCGCAAGCCAGTTCACCTAAAGGGTGAGCCTCAATTTTGGAGATCGGGAGATTGGGAGATCGCAAGCCAGTTCACCTAAACTCTACAACTAGCTAGCTAAGTCTTTAGTGCTTGTAAATTGAGTTCTTCGCACCCCTCTTGTTGATTCATAGGATGCTCCCCCCCCCCCTCCACCGCCCAGATGTAGGAGCATGAATACTCTGAATTGGGTTACCAAATCTTGAGTGTTCTTTACTATTTTCTCTTGGTTGCCTATTTTTAATTGTGCGAACTACTATATTCTATTAGTTTGCTGAACTATTTCAGAAAGTATTTATCCAAGAAATGAAAATCGCGTAATTGAGTTTGTTACTTAACGATTTAGTTAATATCTAGATCATTCTTAAATCTTAAGTAGTCAGACTTCTAGCAATCGGTCATGAATTTCAATTTATATATTCTTTTGTTTTTATTTCTTGTATGTGTGTCAAGTAAAACTAAAATTATGGGCAAAGACAAGTTTTCAAATGTTAATTATATACATCAAAATAAAGGTCAAACCAGAGATATAAGTTTTTTTTTGTGAGGAGGAAAACCTGCAGGCCGCACTACCTTCTGTGTAATAACTTGCAAATCACACAGGAAAGATAAATCACATTAGAAAAACTTTGTAAGACGGACTCAATCGAGAGTATGTTGACAAGAATCAAATTCAACTCATAACCTTATAATACTAGAGTCATGTTTTACCTACTCAATCACTATTTTCGGATAAGAAATCACCACTTTCAGATAAAAGACATCTTAAGTTTTTTGTCCCTATTTATGTGGGATGGGGAGACAAGGGAAGACCAAGGTTTTGAGTGGTTGACCATGTTAGATCAACTTCAATTTTGCGGTTTCAAAGAAGTCTACATTTTCTACTTGGCTTATTATTATTTTGTCTGGGTAATTGAATGGGAAGATAAGAAGATTTATGGTGCAATGGTATGCCCTTTAGGTTGTGACTACTAGGCCTATCGTCCATGGCGGTCCACTCAATTATGAGATATTGACTCAAGAGTATTATTATTATCATTTAATTTTGATATTAAAATTTTACAGTTCACAATATTATTGTTCCCAAAAGATTGAATCTCCAATCTCAAGGGTCCTCACAATTCAACCTGACAAAGCATCTGAGAGGATATCGAAACGAAAGTGTTATTAAGAAGTTAATGACAAGTTTACACAATTACACTGAACGAAAAGTGTTCATATTTATAAGTCATATATAGCGTTGATAGGGTTATACGCTAGATTTATTGGCTCAATAACCCGGGCTCCGATCACTTTTAGGGGGTGTTTGGTTCAAGTTATATTAGATAACTAAGGTTATATTTGCTTGGAATTTAAGGTTATCATGTTTAGTTCAAGTTAGGTAATTTTTTTTCGAAAATTTAACATAACCTCCATATAAGATTTTTAGCTATTGAAAGGGAATGTGAGATACCCATTTTTTGTCATAAGTATTACACTTTCTCTCATAACATAACCTCCATATAAGGGAATGTAACATAACCTCTATATAAGGTTTTCATCAAAAGTATCACATTTTTTGGTCATAGGTATTACACTTTCTCTCATAAATAACAATTAAATAATTTATCCATTATTAATAATGCATTTTTTCTCATAACTATTCAGCCCTAAATATTTACATTTTAATTTAAAAGTATTACATTTTCCCTAAAAAAATATTGCACTTTTCATTATAAGTACCAAATAATTTATTTCTGATAATATTACATTTTTTACATAAGTATTACACTTCCATCATGACACGACCCATCTCACATATAAAAATCCGTAAGACGGTCTCACATGAAACACACTCTATAACTTAATATGATATTCTTGACATATTTAGCAATCCATTATAAGATTAATAGTTTAAATGTTTAAGATTTTAAAATTTTATATATAGAACACATGCTTCAATTTGGTACCTGAAATGGTTTAATTGACGAAATTTTAAATAATTCAATGCTCAAATTAGTTGAAATTGAAAACTAGGGACTACAGTGGAAATATATTTGAAAATATTATTGTCCGGAATTTAATGACTAATCAAATGACATTGTAGACTACAAGCTGCTCCCATTGGAATTCAAACTAGCAACATTGTGGTTAACCAACTAACTTAGTTGTAATTGTCCCTAATATATTGAATATTTCTAGAAATTAAATATATTCGAATTTTAATATATGTTCAATGTAACTATTAAATATAGTGATTCATTTTCACACCATCATCATATCATAAAAAAACAACAAAACTTTTTATGCTTGCCAGCTAAATACACAACACATGTTATATACCTTTCTCCCCTCACAATATAAACACAAAAACACCTTTAACCGTTTCATGCTGGCATGCCCTGTATAAAGCCATTCCTTTCCTTAATACCCTCCAAAACCACAAGTTCATCCACAACTCTGCTGGAATGGGAACCATCAAAACCTAAACTGAATTAGTCCCGTTTTATGAAATGTATACAGATATTAGTAGTGTATATAAAAAGAATTGTTGAAACCTATTCCGAGTAAAGTAAAATTACTGAAACACAAAGAGTTGAACGCTCAAAACTCTGTAAGTGTGACACTGAGTGAAACCCGAATTAGCTATTTGCTTCACTATAAAAGGAAATACAAGTTGAACAATTTCGATCAAAATCTTGAGGTGAAGTGAGGGCTAGAGATGGTGAGATTCTTTCCGGTGTGGATGTTAGGGTTCATAACGCTGTCGCTGATCACCACTCCACCTGTGCACTGCAACGTCTCGGGTCGAGACGTCGTGGTGGCGTTGCTTCCCTGCAAATCGTTCTCGACGGAAACAACCGCCTCCGGCCACTCTCAACCCGCTGCACGGCAACCGCACCGGAGAATCGTCCTCCTTGCTCCCATTGACCCTAGTATCAATTGCACTACGTAAGTATACATACACATTGTTTGTTATCATCACACACTTACCACTACACTAAAAACTATACCTCGTAACAAATTGAATGCACAACTTTATTTCCTTTATAGTTTATACAGTTATATTTTTGAAAGGTCAAGTGTTCGATTTGGCCCTTCAACACACATAAATACTATAGTGTCAATCAGCACAATGTCTCTTCGAGTGGACATTGTTTTAAGCATAATGTATAAGTGACGTGGATATATTTTGGGCAGGCTTAGGGCACTATCTAAATGTGGCGGCGGTGGCGGCGGCGATAGGCTGAGGCATCATAAGAAGACAGGGATGACGTTGAAGACCGGCGAGGTTGGGAGATACAGCCGCCGTTTTGTAGATGCTAATAAGAAACATCCTCGTCGGCGGCGGTCGGCGTCCAAAGTTTTAAGTAGTTAGGTGGTTTTATGTATAAGGTGATGAGCTGAGAGAAATTGATTATTATATATTGTCCTCTCAGATAGTGTAATTATTTGAAGAAATTAAATTCAATATTATCTATATCTTCATTCTTCAATCATGGATGCCAATTACAATAATTAATTTTTCTTCTATGTAATTTTGATTTTTTTTTTTTTGTGACTGAGAAAAACTCAGAATATTTAAGGATAAAATTACTCATGAGTAATAGTCCACAAAAAATAATATTAAGAAAATCTGGTAATTAATTAATTAATTGTTCCTTAATGTAAGCACTAAAATTCACACTAATAATGTATTACTCCGCAAAGTACATAAAGAGAGTAAGTTGTACTTAAACACAATGTAATTAATTAGTTGTTCATTATGAATGTATGAAATTAATTTTTTTTTTGAATACTACTAACTCTATTACAATGCAGTATCTGTTCATAACTACTTTCTCAACCTATTGAAGCACAAGAGTCAGTATTACCTCCACTGAAACTCGAACCCACCACCTCCCGTATAAAGGGAAAGGTTTGATGCCACTGGACTACAAGGTCTTTGGCAATGTATGAAATTAATTAGTAGTTCATGTATTACTATTTACTGAGATGTGATTGTAACGACCATGTTTCTAGGCTAGGGAATCGTGATAGTTTCGAGTACTCCGCCATATAAGACACGATATGAGTGTAACACGTAGAGCTGTTAAAGCAGGTTGGCGGGGCCCGCCCACCCTTTTGGCAAGCGGGTTAAAAACCCCACCAAAATGCGGGCCTAAGACGGTCTCACATGAAACACACTCTATAACTTAATATGATATTCTTGACATATTTAGCAATATACGACTCATTACCAAGGTTGAAAAAATCGATAGGCGCTCCCAGGCGCCTGTTTTTAATTTGTTTTTAAAAGTCTTTTATGCTTTTAAATTTAAAAAAAATATATTTTAAGTGTTAATAATTATAAAGTGTTTAATATTTTAAGTCTTTACGCTTTAATAGTTAAAAATTAATACTGAATAAGTTAATAGTTATTATTTATTAATTATTAGTATATTACTTATTAGTTTAATTTAATTATTACTTACTACTTATTAGACCATTAAGAGTATTAGTTAATCAATTATAACATTAATAGTTTAAATGTTTAAGATTTTAAAATTATAAATAAATAAATATATAAATATATATATATATATATATATAACCGCCTAGGCACCCGGCCGCAGAGGAAGCCGATTTTGGTCTTCCTCGACGCGGCTGGGCGCCGCCTTACGCCTAGGCCAGGCGTGATTTTTGCAACACTGCTCATTACATATAAACATACAATTATCTATATTTTGAATGCTTTTGTTTCTCAAGGTTAATCACACATATATGTATAACGATAAGATAATAATCACATATGGTCTAGCTCGCTGCATAAAGTCTTCCTGATACAATTTATTTTTTATATATATAATTTGCAAACTATTATACAAAAATGAGATTTATTCACTATACACATTTCAACAATGATTGCAAATTTCTCTCGTAATAGTTCAAAAAAAAAAAAGAAGAAGAGAATAATCACCCACATTTCATGCTTTCACCAATGACTTGAGTCTTTCGACTTGTTTGGTAAATATTGTTTGGGTTAACTTTTAACTATTTAACTTTGATTCAAATGACTAGACCTAAAAATGTTGTTTTAACTGTAATTAATATGTTGAGCATATAATATATAAACATAAATGTGCAATCCAACTATCAGCATAAACTTTTAATTGAGATAGAACACATGCTTCAATTTGATACATGAAATAGTTTAATTGACAAAATTTTAAACAATTCGATGCTCAAATTAGTTGAAATTGAAAACTAGGGAATTACATTGACAATGGAAATATATTTGAAAATATTATTGTCCATAATTAAATGACTAATCAAATGACATCGTAGACTGCAAGCTGCTCCCATTGGAATTCAAACTAGCAACATTGTGGTTACCCAACTAACTTAGTTGTAATTGTCCTTAATATATTTAATATTTTCGACCTTGATCATTAGAAATTAAATATATTCCAATTTTAATATATGTTCAATGTAACTATTAAATATAGTGATTCATTTTCACACTATCATCCTATCATAAAAAACAACAGAACTTTTTATGCTTGCCAGCTAAATACACAACACATGTTATATACCCTTCTCCCCTCACAATATAAACACAAAAACACCTTTAACCGTTTCATGCTGGCATGCCCTGTATACAGCCATTCCTTTCCTTAATACCCTCCAAAACCACAAGTTCATCCCCAACTTTGCTGGAATGGGACCCATCAAAACCTAAAGTGAATTAGTCCCGTCTTATGAGATGTATACAGATCGATATTAGTAGTGTATATAAAAAGAATTGTTGAAACACAAAGAGTTGAACGCACAAAGCTCTGTAAGTGTGACACCGAGTGAGACCCGAATTAGCTATTTGCTTCACTATAAAAGGAAGCACAAGTTGAACAATTTCGATCAAAATCTTGAGGTGAGGTGAGGTGAGGGTTAGAAATGGTGAGATTTTTCCCAGTGTGGATGTTAGGGTTCATCACACTGTCGCTGATCACCACTCCACCTGTGCACTGCAATGTCTCAGGCCGAGACATCGTGGTGGCGCTGCTTCCCTACAAATCATTCTCGACGGAAACAACCGCCTCCGGCCACTCTCCCGCTGCACGGCAACCGCACCGGAGAATCGTCCTCCTTGCTCCCATCGACCCCAGTATCAATTGCACTACGTAAGTATACATACACATTGTTTGTTATGATCAAACGCTTACCACTACACTAAAAACTATAACTTGTAACAAATTGAATGCACAAATTTATTTCCTTTATAGTTTATACAGTTATATTTTTTAAAGGTCAAGTGTTCGATTTGGCCCTTGAACACATATAAATGATATAGTGTCAATCAGCTCAGTGTCTCTTCAAGTGGACATTATTTTAAGTATAATGTATACCTAACATGGATATTTTGGGCAGGCTTAGGGCACTATCTAAACGTGGCGGCGGTGGCGGCGGCGATAGGCTGAGGCATCATAAGAAGACAGGGATGACGTTGAAGACCGGCGAGGTTGAGAGATACAGCCGCCGTTTTGTAGATGCTAATAAGAAACATCCTTGTCGGCGGCGGTCGGCGTCCAAAGTTTTAAGTAGTTAGGTGGTTGTATGTATAGGGTGATGAGCTGAGAGAAATTGATTATTATTGTCGTCTCAGATAGTGTAATTATTTGAAGAAATTCAATATTTTCTATATCTTCATTCTTCAATCATGGATGCCAATTACAATAATTCATTTTTCTTCTAACTAATTTTGATTTTTTTTTTTTGTGACAAAAAAACTCGAAATATGTAAAGATAAAATTACTCATGAGTAATAGTCCACAAAAATCGTATTAAGAAAATCTCGTAATTAATTAATTGTTCCTTAGGAATGTAAGCACTAAAATTCACACTAATAATATTTTCAAAAAAAGAAATTCACACTAATAATGTGTCCGCATGTATTACTCCGCAAAGTACATAAAAGAAAGTAAGTTGTACTTAAACACCATGTAATTAATTAGTTGTTCATTATGAATGTAGGTAATTAATTAGTTGTTCATGTATTACTATTTACTGTGATGTGATTGTAACGGTCATGTTTCTAGGCTAGGGAATCGTAATAGTTTCGAGTACTCCGCCATATAAGGCACGATATGAGTGTAACACGTAGAGCTGTTAAAGCAAGTTGGCAGGGCCCACCCGCCCTTTTGGCGAGGCGGGCTAAAAACCAAAATGCGGGCCTAAGCCTTAGGCCCACGGGGTTAGGCGGGGCCCGCCAAAACTAACCCTTTTTTTGTAACATATATACTAATATACTTATACTATACAGTGTCGTCTGTCAAACATATATACAATGTCAAAAACTCATATAAAATGAAATAAAATAATAAAATAAATTACATCACAAAGCAAGAAAATGACTATATTTATGTTTTAAAATATATATATATATATATATATATATATATATATTTACTTGGCTGTGGATGGTGGTCGAAGAGTGATGATTAGTGAAGCTGTAATCTACCATCTGCCGGGGCGCCACAAATCGCGTCACCCCCCTACTTGACCCTTGGTCAAACGCGGGGAGCGAATTTCGCGTCGCCCCCCTACTTGACCCTTAATCGAGCGCGGGGAGCGGATGTTGGCCTCCCGTGCCTCAATTCGGGGTGCGGCTGACCCAAATGTGAGTCCCTGGCGACGGCCGTAGGTCTGTGCCTATTAACACTAATCAGTGTCAAAGATTGATAAAGTTTTGAGTTTGGGTTGCATGGTATAAGGGGCAACGGTGGCACATGGATAGAATTTTAGTGGGACGGATAAGGGGATTAGGTTTAGGTTTAGAACTTTAGAGGGAAATATGGAATGGGCAGATGGGTAAAGGATTAAAAAATAACAAAATGAGAACTAAGTGGAGGGAATCAAGGAAATGATGTCTGCTGAATGTTGATTTCTAGGAAGTGGAAATCTGAATGAATTTTTTTTAATTTTAATAGGTGGGCGGGCGAAGCCCGCGGGCTAAAAACCCCGCCCCTAAAAACCAGCCATAATACGGGCCTGCCTCGCCCTTTTGGCAGGGCAAGGCAGGATGGGCTAGCCCGTGGACTAAACCCATTTTAACAGCTCTAGTAAAACGAGTGTTTGGTAAACAATTTTTTGACTTGGTTTATTCATGTCATTAAGTTAAAAATGAAAAAAAAATTATTTTAAATAGTTTATTATATATCAACTTATTGCATTTTGGTTTTAAAAGTCTAGTTTAGGAGTTAAACCGACCATAATGAGCAATTTCACTATAAAGCCAACAAAAACCAAATAGATAGGCATTGATTTCTGGTACTTGCTAAGGTAACCATGAAACAATGTCAAACTATGAATCATCAAGAGTTAGACAAACACCATCTTGATGCTGGGATTGAGCCTAAGCACATCAAAACATTATCAAATATGAAGACTGGTGTTGGGGTTAATCCTAAGAACAGCAAAACATTATCAAATGTGAAGACTAATGTGGGGTTGATCCTTAAGAACAGCAAAACACTGTCAAATTAAGCAAATATGTACACTTTGCTTAATTTGCAGCAAACTAGAACTTGGAGAATATAGCATTGTAACAGAAGAAAGGATCCTTACCACTACAGTATACTCGAAACAGCTCCCCGCTGTGATGAAGAGCCAATCTTTTACATTCAACAACGACGTCTTTGCTCACTTCTGCAACAGACCGTTTCAGCTTGTTCTCTGGATGGTCGTGGATGAGATACTTGGCCACCCTGACGTGAAAAGAAAATCACAGATGTATGTAACTCAATTCACACATTAAAAACGGTCGTTTCCAGCATTCCATTGATGAAAGCCAAACTGAATTTGCAATTTCTTCTACCAAATAATGTGTTCAAGAATTCCATGTAAGTAATGTCACAACAATGGCTGCAGGAGAGGGGTGCCATGAAATTTAAGGGTCTAATGCTCGTTCTGCTTCCCTAATGCATATGACAATTGACAAGGGAGCCTTGTAAAGTAGAAAACTTTCCATGAAAGCGGTTTTCAGTTTTTCACACTTAACAATTATGGATTATCCAATGAGAGGTAAGCATTATGCATAAAACGAAAGAGAACTAACAAGAGACTAATATTTCATGGTTGCATTAACTGTAAAGTTATTACTCTACTAGTTTGGATATGAAAGGGAAAAGAGAGAATACTTGAAACAGGGTGATTGTTGTGTACCTGACTATATCAAGTTCTTTATCCAAGCGTTTTAAGGACAATGGTAGGGAAAGCTGAAGTCTATAAAGTGCACAAACAGCATCCATACACAGTTCAGGATCATCTTCAAACGCCAAACACATGTCAGGTTCAAGCAGCCATGGCCCTCCTCTCGCTTTCTGGGATTTCAAGTAAGTATCTGAATCTTCTGAATCCATAAAAAAGCCTCCTTTCGAAGGGGCTACTGCACTGCCCTTTGATCCATCACCACGGCTGGAACTTCTCGAGCTCACTCTACGGTCCTGCAGATCGTGAAGATACATTTTCTTCCGTGGAGAAACTCCACTATCATGGCTCTTCCTCAAGCTTCTTTTCCTCTTCACCGCGCGCTTTTCTTTTTTTTCATGGCTTTTGTGAGTGGAAGATGATTTCTCTGTTTGTCCCAAACCTTCTGAACCACAGAGGTTTGCTAGAGAGGCCCCTTCATCCACAGGCCTCTCTTCATCACTGTCACTGAGAACCACCACAGGTGAAGCCACTATGATTGAAGATGATGCATCTGCCATAAACATTGATCAATCATCAATGGGATATATATCAGTACTACCACTAAAACTTCAAGAAGCTCCAATTTTAACTAACAATATTATTTATAGGGGCAGGATACATCAGAACTACCACTCATGCAAGAAATGCAGTCAGTTATCCGCGAATACACAATCAGCCATTACAAGATGCACAATCCTAAAACAAAAAATGTCACTGCCTTTTCTAGGAAAATACTTGACTATGTTTGGACTTTGGATAATAGTTTCTATGTGCACAATAAGTTATCCACGAATGCACAATCAGGCATTACAAGATATAGTCCGCAACTCTCGGGGAGGGCTAGTTCTTGTTTGATCCCAATCCTATATATATATATCCAATCCTATATATATACAGATATGTTAGAATAAAGCTCTTACCACTCACACCAAAAGCTATAGCTCGTAGCAAATGCGCAACTTACTTCCTTACTTAGGCTTTACCGGCCTCCAATGGCCCCTTTACCGGCACTGCCCAACAATTACCTGTGACCTGATTCTGATACCACTTGTTACCACTCACGCAAAAGCTATAGCTCGTAACTAAGGTACAAATACTTATAGACCGCCGTCACATTGTTCGAGACAGGTTGAGTGCTGGACTTGGCCTACTTTACAAGCCTCCGCCTAACAATCCCCAGTCACTTAGTTACTAGACATGCCCCTTTACCGGTCCTATCCAACAACATATATATATGCAGGTGTGCTATAGAAGATTATTATACCTTTCATCTTTGTTCTGCTACTCCCCATTGCATCTGGAGTGGAAGCAGGGTGGGCTCCATTGTCAGCGATCCAATCACCATAACGATTTTCAGCCATTTTGCCTTCTTTCACTTCAACATATTTCTCCAAACGAGAAAATCTTTCCTCCAACAATCGAAACCTCTTCTCAGAAGCCTCAAGTTTGATGGCAGCTTCATTCTTATCACTCTTTAGCTTCTCAATCAGTTTGCATTTCTCCTCCTGCTCTTTCAGAAGCTCCTCGTTGATCTTCTTGTATCTCTCCTCACTCCTCCTCTCTAGAACCTTCTTCTCCTCCTCCAGACGAACGTTGTTTTCAGTTAGGTTATCGTATTCCCTCCTCAGATTCTTCAGCTCGTCTTTCAGCTTCACGTTCTCGATTTCCAGGCGCGATTGCTCCTCCTCCTCCTGCGCCGATTCCCGCTCTCTACTCGCCCCGATTTCTCGCTCGCTCATCGGAATCTCTTTTTCTCGGGAGAGATACTGCCAAAAATTAAGCAGCTGTCCGACGGTTGAGGTTCCGGCGGCGGTCGCCGGAGGCTTCCAGGACGACGAGATACCGGGGAGAGACCCGATCACCGGCTTGGACTCTGAACTCATCGGACAACTGGTCACTTTTTCCCAAAAGATGTTTGGTTTGATCACTTTTTCCCAAAAGATTTTTGGTTATAGATTTCGTGACAAAAGGGGGGGAATGATGGAGGCTTTTATGCAAATGATGAAACAAAAACAAAAAGCAGCAGCGAGGAGTATCGTAGGGAATTTTCTAGAAATGGCAATGAGTCGAATTTCGGAAATCGGAAAGAGAAGGAGGAAATGGAGGGTTAAAGGACTAACCGCGACGGCGGCTTGCGACGGAGACGGCGAGAGGAAGAAGAAGAGGAAGACGAGGGTTGAAGTGGAAAATCTTCTTCTGCCATTTTTGTGCCGGGAAGGAGAATCGGTGAAGACAGTGTGCTCTGTGTTCAAACCAACTTAATACCCATCACTATCAACTTAAAACCAACTCACCACATTTGTTAACTTAAAAATGATATAGAGTTTTTATTGGAAACGACTTAAATGATAGAGTTAATTGCATTTTTGGGTCCTACAATGTGGTGGTCCACTTTTAATATTTTTTATCAGAAAATTTATATTTGGTTATAGTGATATTTTTTATTATCCGTCGACGATTGTTGAAATGTCATTAAAGACAAGGATATTTCGATTTTTTTGTACAAAATAAGTTGACTCGTTATATTTTTTTGAGAAAATTCATAATTGAATATTGAAATGCCTTTGTAGTTAACAAAATTTAAACCGTTTCATCGATAGATGACCAAAAATGGTCATACCACAATAATATTAGGACCAAATAAGAAGTTTCTAATAAAAAAGAACTATTTGATGGACTGTCACTTATAAATCTATGACCAAAAATGAAATTGATGGGTAAATACGCATAAAGGACTGACCCGTACAGCCGGTCCGACAAGAAGTCACCCGACTGGTCAATCATAGCTATCAACCCGACCAGAACAAATCACTTGTGAACAACCGTACGGCCCGTATCGATAGGTCTTGTGACAAAATGCTCTTGGATCACCCTTTGAATTGCCCCGACGGAAGGCCACCCGACCGGTTTACCGTAGGATGACCGATCGGTCAACAAAGTGACGCAACCTGCATGCCGAAAAACCTAACTTATACAACAAGCAAAGTAGTCCAACTTGCGCCTGTAGGGCGGCGTTTGACATCTTGCATACATAGCAGCGCAGCTCTGCAACCTCAACCAGTCAACCTACGCATAACTTGCAAAGCGACCGTTTGACCAAGCCAACAAGAAGATGTCACGCCAAGCCACTTGCAGCTGGTGCATTAAATGCGTAGACCGACTTGGTTAGTATAAATAGGAGGGTCTCCTCCTCACTTCTCATATCATTTAATTGTAACAATTACTACTCGCTACTTGTAATCTCCACCCTGCAACATCAATCTACATCGTGGTCTACACCCCGTGTAACCGTTCAATTGCAACCTGTGCTCCGTAATAGCAACCTGCTCACCCTGTAATAACAGTCTGCTCACCCTGTAATAGCAACCTGCTCGCCCCGCAATTACAACCTGCACTATTCTAGCAACCTGTTTCTAACCACCTACCACTTAGAATACCACTCAGCCTCAGGCTGCTCGGTCGCCCTACGGTAAATCGACCGGCTGACTTACGAGCGCTCTCCCACTTATTCACAAACATACATATTCGTAATCGTAACTCCCGGTTTCATTTATGCTATCAGGAATTAACTCTAAATGATATATGTACGTCTATGGAGTATACTCTTGTCGCATGTATTGGAAAAAGAGTTCTACTACATATAGTCATATACTTCCAAATTCTACCCCTCACTTTTATGTACTCCATGACATGGTGCATATATATGAGATAATATACAATAGCCCAAAAATAAATATCACACATGGGAGGCACGATTTAAGTGGAAAACCCCAAATCCAGAAAAAATCATGGGACCACGAACAACAAAATTTCCACTATAACAAATCTCGAGTACAAATGTTAAGGCTATCACACGAGCCATACATTCATAAAACATCAAATTTATCAACAATATGTTAAAGGCATTCTTTCACATTTACAAACTAAAAGGAATAATATTTCATACTCGAAATATTCAACTACTATACCACGAATAAGATGAAAATGAATACAAATAATACGAAAATACCCAAAAAAAAACGTCTAAAATCAATACAAGCTAAACTTCAAAATATTTGATAAAAATTGCACCCAATATTTTAAAAACTCTCGACAAAATTGTACCAAAGATGAAGGAGAAAGGAAATGGATGGTTTTTTCTCCTTCCTTGCTGCCAAAAACAATGAGTGTTTGTTTTCAAAAATAATGAACGAAGACTAATAATTCATCATTTGCAATAGTGGAATGGAATATGCCATCTTTGAATATAAAACAAAATGAATTTTTATTTTCTTTCTCAACTTGCTTTTTCTTTATCCACCTTGCTGCCAAAGTATGAACATTGTATGCTGCTTCCCTCACTCTGTTCAAAATCCTGATGAAACCATTATTAGCTTCCTCAAGAAGCTACCAAAATCAGCATATATAATATGGGCTTGGTCTATAATGTAGACTATTTACCACATAGGGCGGAATTTAACCCAATAGCATGTACAAATTTTATTATGTAAATAAAAGTGAATAAATAAAAATAGTGGATCATTTTGTTGTTTAAATCAATCAAATGATGACACGAGTGTAGAAAGTGAAAATAGATGTAATATTATTCTAACTTAAAAGTAATTCTACAAGTACTCCTATTTTCAACTCCCTAATATGACATGTTTTGATTGCTTAATATAATAGGGGGTTATGATGTTTATCAATTCCTCTCTCTCTCCCTCTTTTTTTTCATCTAATAAAATTTGAATACAGGTAGAAGTAAAAGTTAGGAGTAGATTTTTGGAGACAAGGTAGTATATATTTTTAAAGAGTTTTTTGGGTCCTATGAATAATGTAGAGTGTCTGGCAATTTGGGTTCACAATTTCATTCCCAACATTAGTAATTTTGATGAGTTTTTTTATCAGTCATGTCGTCGAAACTCCTTAGGACTAAATTTATTGTTTCCACTTGCTATAATTATGTGCTGTTGTTTCCACTTCTTCTATCCATCGTGGGGTGTTTGGCAAACGGCTGATAGCTGGTTGGTTTAGCTAGTAGTTGATGGCTGATTGCGTTAACTGGTTTGACCAGCTGGTTGTATTAGCTAGTGATGGGTAAATACGCAATTGGACTACGCGCGCACTTTGCCACCCTACTTGACAACCACTCGGTCGGTCCGCATCGACCACTCTACATTCCGTCGACATCAGTCGGTCCGCATCGACCACTCTACATTCCGTCGACATCCACTCGGTCGGTCCGCATCCACCACTCTACACTCCGTCGACAACCACTCGGTCGGTCCGCATCCACCACTCTACACTCCGTCGACAACCACTCGGTCGG
>NC_044916.1:2247466-2254545 GCF_003576645.1 Ipomoea triloba
AAAAAAAAATATGGATTGCTCTAGCTTATGGAAACCCAAAGATGGCATGTTGCATGGAGAAGGAAATTGTAGACCGACATGAGAGAAGATTGTCCATGATGTAGCCGACCGAAGAAGATGGCGAGAAAACATTTTCACTTCTCAAACCCGACAATTCTCGCGGATTCAAGAAGTGGGGGACTCGTGATGGGTAAATACGCAATTGGACTACGCGCGCACTTTGCCACCCTACTTGACAACCACTCGGTCGGTCCGCATCGACCACTCTACATTCCGTCGACATCAGTCGGTCCGCATCGACCACTCTACATTCCGTCGACATCCACTCGGTCGGTCCGCATCCACCACTCTACACTCCGTCGACAACCACTCGGTCGGTCCGCATCCACCACTCTACACTCCGTCGACAACCACTCGGTCGGTCCGCATCAACCACTCTACACTCCGTCAACAACCACTCGGTCGGCCTATTATCATCCTACGGGCGACTTATTGCCACCCTACGGGCAGCCTACTAAGGAGCTAGGAGATTCCGAATTATAGGAATCATTTGAGCTCCCCGAAGATTCTAATCGTTTGCAATGCTCGAGGCGACAAGTGATGGCATTTTGTGAGTAATTGCTCTGCCACCTCGAGCACGTCACGGAGATCCTGCAGAGCGACTGTTCAAGGTGACCAATGCCGACATGACACGTCAGACCATCCGCATGTCATCCGTTGAGTACTCACGTGACCTGCTTAGTATAAATAGGGGGATCACACCCCTCATTTGGGGGAGGGAGAACTCATCAGTACTAGACTAATACACTTGCGATTTGATCATCATCTTTCTCTTGCTTACTTTTTATTACTGTTCGTCACTCGTAGAGCGATATAGCTTCGAACCGTTCAGTCGTCGACCGGTGACCCACCGAGCGACATCCTTCACCACCCGTAGCACACGTATTCGTAGCGTAATCGTAGACCCCGTTTACATTAACGCTATCATTGGCGCCGTCTGTGGGGATTGGACAAGTCACTTCGTCTATCCCGTTATTTTTCTTTCTTCTCACAACCCTCTATTGACCTCAAAATGACGAACAGCAGGAAAAGTTTGAGCCAAAGTCATGCGCGTAGGGGGAGTCCAACCCGGCAGGTTGGGCCTCACCCCAACAATGTGATGGAACCACTCCCAGAAGATGATCTACGTCGCCAGTTGGATCGATCCAGGAGCCTGATGAACGAGCTGACATCCAACCAAAGGCAAGATACACGACCTACCCAACCGGTCAACCCGAATGTAGGCGAACGTGCTGGGCAGACGAGTTTTCAAATTCCAATAACATATGCCATGCTGCCCCCTACGGGCCAAATGCTGACTCCAACACCAGGTGCACTTGGGGGAAACCCGTTGCAAGGAGCTCCACAACAAGGATTGACTCCGATGTACCAAACGTGGCCGGGGACTCCTGGATACTATGTTGTATCACCCACTCCCCAAATGATGGCGATCCCTCAAATCCCCGCCGTGGGACAACAGGTGCCCCAACCTTCCCAGAGGCAACAGTCGCACCCCCAACCTCAAGATCGTAACTTGGAGGAAGTCCAATCTACGGATCGCACACGGAGGTCCGATCGAGAGGGACGTCGGTATGATCCCATCCAACGTAGGAGCGCTTTCGATCGCATCCAGAATAGTGTTAGATCTCGCTTGGGGCCCCAAAATGACAATGAACACGCGAGACAGAGGTCCCGAAGGACTGTGGAGGAAAGCAGCACTGGAAGTGCACAATATGGGGGCGCCCGTTCAGCTGATAGAAGGGCACGACCAGCCGGTCGAGTACGTGATCGGTGGACCAGTCGAGTAGACGATCAACCGGCTAGGGAAGAGAGGCGACTCGATGAAGAAGATAGTCCCCGCCGCCAAATGGCCAGGATGCAGGAAAGAGTAGATCGTTTGCAACAAGAACTTCGCGAGAAAGTCGGCGTGAGAAAAGAACCATCATGCCCGCTAATTTCCACCCCCTTTACGGACGACATCATGAATGCCCACTACCCGCAGGACCTCCAGATCCCGTTGGCCCACACTTATTCCGGGCGATACGACCCGCAAGAGCATGTCGACATGTATTATGGCAACATGTTGATGTTGGGAGTAAGCGATGCGGTCATTTGCAGAGCTTTCTTCGCCACCTTGGTCGGTAAGGCGGCCGAATGGTTCAAGGATTTAGAGCGGGGGTCGATCAGAAATTTCGGCCAGCTGGCCGATAAGTTCGTAAAGCGCTTCGCTGCAAGTAAATCGAGAAAGAAATCTTACACTTGCCTGAACAAGGTAAATCAAGCTGTGGGAGAACCGTTGTCTACTTTCTTATTCAGATGGGAACGTGAGGTTGATGAGGTTGAACCAATGGAGGACCGGGTAGCAATCCAAGCTTTCCTTGCATCACTTTGTTCTGGGGCGCTCTACTACGACCTCATAGTTAATCCCCCCCGAACCTATGAGGAGGCCATCACTAGAGCTAAACATCATGCAGACGCCACCGAAGCCAACATGGCAAAGAGACGTGATGAGCAACCGGCCAATCGGGACAGAGGCCATGATCAAAGGAAGAATAGACCACCGTTCAAACACGTCAAACAACACAACCGACCAGATGACGTACCACGTTTCACTCCATTGAACAGACCCTTGGTGGAAGTTTTGCAGTTTGCCGAGCAATGCAATCTGGTCCACCCGCCGGAGCCGGTACCTGAGGGGGAGGACAAGAGCAAGTATTGTGCTTTCCACAGAGTCAAGGGACACAATACTTCGGAGTGCATGGCCTTGCGCGTGCTCATCGAACAACTCATTCAGAATGGAGAGTTGGGGCAATTTGTGATGAAGGGAGATAGAAACAAAGGAAAAACGGAGAGGAATGTGTGGAAAAGGAATCCCGAAAAGAACAACAAGGCATTCGTCCCACCTGGGACAGCTGACGAGAAGGCTGTCGGAAAGAAACCAGTGATCCACGTCATCTACGGGGGCCCTGAAGGAGGTGACTCTTCGCGCCAAAGGAAGCAATGGGCGAGGAACTTATACGTTGGGACGATCCACTCGGAACCCCGAGAGAAGAAAAAGCGTACAGAGCCAATATCTTTCACTGACGATGATCTACCACTCCATGGGGAAACCCAAAATGACCCGCTCGTCGTCACACTAGATGTCAGCGGAACGGATGTCCAGCGGGTGCTGGTCGACACAGGGAGCTCTGTGAACATTTTATATTTTGACGTCTTTACACAATTGGGTTTGTCCACCGATCGGTTAACCCCCATTCGGACCCCGCTGTCTGGTTTCACTGGCGACTCCATAGAAGCAGAGGGAGTCATCCGCTTGGACGTGGAGTTGGGCAGCCAACCGAACGTATTGAAGACTACCATGGACTTTGTGGTAGTAAAATTGAAATGTGTTCACAACGCTATACTTGGACGACCAGGCATCACTCGCGCAGCTGCTGTTATATCCATGAGCCACTTGTGCATGAAGTTCCATACACCTAATGGGATTGGAGTGGTCCGAGGAGACCAACGTGCTGCTCGGCAATGCTACGTGCGAGCGGTCAAGCAGTCGGATCGGGAGGAAAGTAGGATTCACACCATATCCCAGCAGGTCGACCATGGAGAGCTGAAGGAAAAACCACAACCTGCCTCAGAATTGGAAGAAATCATACTTGACTCCGACCGACCAGAAAGAGTAGTCAAGATCGGTCGAGGACTCCCTGTCGACCTACGTGAAGACATCATTGGAGTGTTGCAGAGATACAAGAATGTTTTCGCTTGGGGACCGGAAGACATGCTCGGAGTTGATCGATCTGTCATTTGCCACCGCTTATCAATCCAGCCAGGTTCAAAACCGGTCAAGCAAAAGAAAAGGCACCTGTCGAGTGAAAGAAGGGAATTCGTGAAAAAGGAGACCGCCACACTCTTGGCAGTAGGGCACGTCCGAGAAGTCCTCTACCCGGAATGGTTAGCCAATATAGTCCTTGCGCCTAAACCGCCAACATGGAGAATGTGCGTGGACTACACCGATTTGAACAAAGCTTGTCCGAAGGATCCATATCCCTTACCAAATCCCGACCAGATGGTTGATGAAACAGCCGGGTGTGAGCTGCTAAGTTTCATGGACGCATTCAAAGGATACCATCAAATCTTCATGAGCAAGGAAGATGAAGAGAAGACTGCTTTCATCACTCCAGACGGAGTGTTTTGCTATGTGGTAATGGCATTTGGTCTGCGGAACTCCGGAGCTACATACCAAAGGATGGTGAACAAGCTGTTTAAAGGATTGCTCGGGTCGACTATGGAAGCATATGTGGATGACATGCTCATCAAGAGTCGACTGAAGGAAACTCATCCTGCCGATCTTGCCCGGGCATTCAAGGTGATGGAAACTTTCAACCTGCGTCTGAACCCAAGTAAGTGTACTTTTGCTGTTCAGACGGGAAAATTCTTGGGGTTCATGATGACGGGGCGGGGGATCGAGCCAAACCCCGAGAAGGTCAGAGCGATAATGGAGATGCAACCCCCCCGATCAGTCAAGGATGTTCAGCGACTGACCGGTCGACTAGCAGCGCTTAGCCGTTTTCTATCCAAGTCAGCCGAAAAGTCTCTGCCGTTCTTTCAGATTTTGAAAAAATCGAATGGCTTTGAATGGACGCCGGCGTGTCAATCGGCTTTTGAAGATTTGAAGGTGTACTTGAGCTCTGCACCAGTCCTATCGAAGCCAGAGAAAGATGAGGTCTTGTTCGTTTATTTGGCTGTGTCCGACCGAGCGGTCAGCTCCGTGCTCGTCCGTGAAGAAAACAAGGGAATCCAGAAGCCGATCTACTACGTGAGCAAAGCTCTTCAAGGACCGGAGCTGAGGTACACAAAATTTGAGAAGACAGCGTTGGCGCTCTGGGCAACAGCCAAAAGACTTGCAGCCTACTTCCAGGCTCACCCGATAGTAGTGCTAACCGATCAACCGTTAGGAACGATCCTCAGGAATCCAACATCATCAGGGCGATTAATCAAATGGGCCATGATGCTCACCCAGTTCGCGATTGAGTATAAGCCCCGTCCTGCCATCAAGGGTCAAGCATTGGTTGATTTCATCGTCGAGTGCACCGCACGCGACCCGGAACCCGACCGACCGACTGCGCTGGAAGAACCGTGGTGGGAAGTTTCTACTGATGGGTCGTCAAGCAAGAAGGGATGTGGGGGTGGAATTGTGCTCACCTCCCCTGAGGGCTTCAAGATTTATCAAGCCTTGATTTTCAAATTCCAACCTACCAATAACGAAGCAGAATACGAGGCGCTCATCGGCGGGTTGCGACTGGCTAAGCAGATGAAGGCTGAACGGTTAAGGGCACGATCAGACTCCCGGTTAATAATCGGACAGCTATCCAGCACGATCGATGCAAAGGAGGACCGGATGATACAGTACAAGGATATTGCGCTCGAACTACTACAACAATTCAAAAAATACGAGCTGATCCAAATACCAAGGATGGAGAACACGGACGCTGACATGCTCTCCAAGTTGACTCAAGAAGCTCCTGAATACGTGTCCAAAATCGCACGCATTGAAGAAGTCGGAGCGCCAAGCATTGATGTCATAGAGGTCCACCCGGTCGAGATAGGCGAGCCAGACTGGATGTACGACTTGAAGAATTACATCGCCAACGGCACTCTACCTGACGACTCCTCCCGGGCAAAGAAAGTTAAGTTGAGGGCACCGCGCTTCCAATTGGTCGATGATAGACTCTACAAAAGATCATATGGTGGACCGCTTCTTCGGTGCTTAACCAACGACGAGGCGAAAATTGTGATGGAGGAAGTTCATGAGGGGATCTGTTCTGCCCATCAAGGACCGAGAACACTCGCGCAAAAGATCGTTCTAATGGGTTACTACTGGCCTTCGATCAACTTGGATTGCGAGCAGTATGTTCGACGATGCGCCACTTGCCAAGAATTTCACAAGTTACCAGGTCGACCAGCCACCTACTATCAACCCGTCAGCGAGGTAATACCATTTGCGAGGTGGGGAGTGGACCTGATCGGAGCATTCCCAATGGCAGCTGGACGCAAAAAGTATGTGATTGTGGCGATTGATTACTTCACTAAGTGGGTGGAAGCAAAGGCTTTGGCAACTATCACTTCTCAACAGTGTCAAAAGTTCCTTTGGAAAAATGTGATTACTCGTTTCGGGGTACCCGTTCAATTGATCACAGACAACGGGACACAATTTGATAGCCGGCCATTTAAGAACTTCATGGCTCATTTGGGCATAAGGCATACCCGGGTGGCCGTAGCTTACCCGCAAGCGAATGGTCAAGTGGAGAACACCAACCGGACGATCTTGGATGGATTGAAAAAGAAATTGCAAACTGCGGGTCGAGGCTGGGTTGAAGAGCTTTCGTATGTTCTTTGGACGTACCGGACCACCCCGCGTCGGGCAACGAATGAGACACCTTTCTCCCTGACGTATGGATTCGAGGCAAGAGTCCCAATCGAAGCATGGCTCCCTACCACTCGGGAGAAAAATTACGATCCGGAAGAGAATGATGAGATGCAAGGTACGGAACTCAATTTCATAGACGAAAAAAGGGACATGGCAGCTCGGAGGTTAATAGAATATCAGAAGAGTGCCAAAGTAGCGCATGACGGTCGAGTGAACCCACGATATTTCCAAGTAGGAGATCTGGTCCTACGACGGAGGGAAGCCAGCAGACCGACCGATCGCGGAAAATTTGCCAAGAAATGGGAAGGGCCCTACAAGGTTTCCGCAATGGTTCAGCCAGGTACCTATAAGTTAGAAACTCTTTCCGGTCGATTAGTCGACCGAGTGTGGAACTCTGAGCACCTTATTAAATTTCATAAGTAGGTTGGTTGCTCGAATGTAACTTGCATCTAGAATAATTAAGTTGAAGTGTTTTTGGGAATTTTTCATTGAAGAGTAATGGTGCAAAAAAAAAAAAAAAAAAAAAAAAAAAAAAAAAAAAAAAAAAAAAAAAAAAAAAAAAAAAAAAAAAAAAAAAAAAAAAAAAAAAAAAAAAAAAAAAAAAAAAAAAAAAAAAAAA
>NC_044916.1:2257946-2346279 GCF_003576645.1 Ipomoea triloba
CCACTCGGTCGGTCCGCATCCACCACTCTACACTCCGTCGACAACCACTCGGTCGGTCCGCATCCACCACTCTACACTCCGTCGACAACCACTCGGTCGGTCCGCATCAACCACTCTACACTCCGTCAACAACCACTCGGTCGGCCTATTATCATCCTACGGGCGACTTATTGCCACCCTACGGGCAGCCTACTAAGGAGCTAGGAGATTCCGAATTATAGGAATCATTTGAGCTCCCCGAAGATTCTAATCGTTTGCAATGCTCGAGGCGACAAGTGATGGCATTTTGTGAGTAATTGCTCTGCCACCTCGAGCACGTCACGGAGATCCTGCAGAGCGACTGTTCAAGGTAACCAATGCCGACATGACACGTCAGACCATCCGCATGTCATCCGTTGAGTACTCACGTGACCTGCTTAGTATAAATAGGGGGATCACACCCCTCATTGGGGAGGGAGAACTCATCAGTACTAGACTAATACACTTGCGATTTGATCATCATCTTTCCCTTGCTTACTTTTTATTACTGTTCGTCACTCGTAGAGCGATATAGCTTCGAACCGTTCAGTCGTCGACCGGTGACCCACCGAGCGACATCCTTCACCACCCGTAGCACACGTATTCGTAGCGTAATCGTAGACCCCGTTTACATTAACGCTATCATTGGCGCCGTCTGTGGGGACCGGACAAGTCACTTCGTCTATCCCGTTATTTTTCTTTCTTCTCNGTCGACCGGTGACCCACCGAGCGACATCCTTCACCACCCGTAGCACACGTATTCGTAGCGTAATCGTAGACCCCGTTTACATTAACGCTATCAGCTAGTTATAAAAAACTGTTTGGTAAATTAGTTGTTTACTAGTAGCTGATTGAATGTAAAATGACATTTAAGGATATTATTATTATTATTATTATTATAGAATAACAAACACACCACCCATTTAAAAGTAAATCTCATTGATTTTAAAGGATAAAATATTCAATATACCCATTGTTTTCAACCAGCTGATATAAAAAGCTACATTCATTAGCTTTTCAATTTTCAGCTTATTGGTCCAATAAGCTAAGACCAATAAGCCATTTACCAAACACTTCAAAATAGCTTATTGATTGGTCAAAAAGCTAAACTTGGTCAAATAAGCTAAAATTTGGCTTATAAGCCAATAACCAAACACCCCCATTATCTAACTATAGATGAGATTTACTTTCAATAATTTTTTTTTATAGTTTTAGATTCAAGTCTCATCTCAATCAAGGACGGCATAATTTGTTGAATAGATATTATAGATATGTTAGAGCGTACTAAAAAAAACAACTAATAAATGTGAGTGACAATAACTAACTCTTATCATCTACGAGGCATGACTCGTGAGCATGAAGTACGTGAACGTATTATTTGCATGAGGGAGTAAAATGCATTAAAAATATAGAGTTAATACCTCCAATGGTCCTCTGTGTATTAGCGATTTACCAACTGTGATCCCTCGACTTTTAAACGACCACGCGTCGTCCTCCATGTTTTTAAAATTAACCACCCGTGGTCCTCCGTTAGATTTGCTGTGAAATGGACGTTAAATGGGAGGTTAAAAAACATGGAGGACGACTCGTGGTCGTTTAAAAGTCGAGAGACCACAACTGGTAAATCGCTAATACTCGGAGGACCATTGGAGGTATTAACTCTAAAAATATATATATATAAATCAAATCATGAATTTTGTGAATCAATCTTATACTATAAGAGAAACTACAGTAGTTGTTTTTCCTAAGTTTTTTAGGAAATCTTACCTTATGTGGAGGAGAGAAAAGTTTTAGGGACTATCTGCAAGGCATTGGTATTTTGTGGGGCCCGCGGGAGAGAGAAAGTGGAAAAAAGAATTGTCACATTGCGCGTTTCGCGAACATACAACGCCCAGCCAACTGGCGCTTTGAGTTGCTCAGTCTTTTTCTCTCTTTTTGCGTCATACCTGATTTTCTCTCTCTCTCTCTCTCAATTGGCACATCAAAAACCACCAAAAAAAAACTACTAATATTGAACATAAGGATTACAGTTAATTAAGATATACTCCCTCCGTCCCATTTTATGTGTCTAGTTTGGTTAACGATGCTTAAATGAAGTTATTTTAAATTCAACTTTTCATAATTTTAAGTTTAATATTAGTATGCAAAATTTATATATTTAGAAATTACACTAAAAATACTATTAAACACAAAAGATCAAATTTAAAAATAAATAAAAATAATAAAAAAAATAAACAAAAAAAGAATTGATTTGACTAATAAATAATAAGTAAAACAGATAAAATAAGACAGAGTGAGCCAGTTTTTACGTCGTTGAAACATGAACTGTCGTTACCATTCAAACATGACAGGGGAGGAAGGCTGGGTTGGTTTTTGTTGTTGTTGTTTTCTTTTCTTCTTTTTTTTTCTTTTTTAAACAATTGTTTTATTTAAAATTATTAAAATAAAATTTAAAATATTATTTTTTGAATTCAATAACCGTTACGTCCGTATTTTAGCCGATAAAGAGGTTATTTTGGATTGAATTGCATGAATTTGTGTTACTCAAAAATTCAATTATAATTTTTTTTTTTTTTAAAAAATGTGATGGCCTAATTACACTTTGATGTGTAGTTGGAAGTTAAATGACATATTTGATCCTTATTTTTAAATTTTATTAACTAATAATAAATTAAATATTATTAGTTACAATTTAATTCTTTTTAATATTTAATTTATTATCTTTCAAAAAAAATAATAAATTAAATATTAAAAAGAATTAAATTGTAACCAAGTCAAACATGCTTTGAGTGAACAACGTACGACGCCTAAGGCTGTCAGCTACTGGAGAAAGAAAGCAATGGAGAAGATCGGAAAACGATTCCAAGGGAAAGTGGCAATCGTCACAGCTTCAACTCAAGGCATCGGCTTCAGCATCGCCGAGCGGATTGGCGGCGAGGGGGCCGCCATTGCCATCTCTTCTCGCAAGCAGGTTAAATTTATTTAAAAAACAAAAAACAAAATTCTTGACATTTATCTGAAAGTTAACAGACTTTAACTTCTGAGTGATTTTACCAAAGATACAAACTTTATTAATGTTGGTGGTACAAATCTTGTATGGGTCATTTTCAAGGTTTGGTTTGGGGGTTTTAGCTTTTGTTCAGGTTGGGAATTTGGAATTTTTGTGACTTGAGGAAGGTACTATGATGTTTGTGGTTTGCAGAAAAATGTGGATGAAGCAGTTGAGAAACTGAGGAGGAAAGGCATTGAAGTGTTGGGAGTAGTATGCCACGTGTCAAATGCAGAGCATAGGAAGAATTTGGTAGGGAGAACAGTGCAGGTAATTCTTGGTTGTTGAATCCAAATCCATTTTTATAATTCTGCTGCATTTTTGTAATGAATTGTGGTTTAGATTTCTTGCAATCCAATGCAGAAATTATCCTCTAGATGTGGTGATGGGTTGAGAGAGTGTTATTTGATATCTTTAATCGAAGGGTTTGAATCCTACTGAGAACGGGGTCACTGAGAGACTTTGACTGATAAGAGGAGATGAAAACTTCTTGTGCACAAAGTGTATGAACCTGGGGACTGACGGGGTGACTCGTGATTTACTTCCTCCAGCCCACTTGGACAGGGGCATTAGGGGCTTAGGATTAGTTTGACGCAAGCCAGGATATGAATAGGCTCGGGAAGACAGAAGACATGGCAGCGGCCACCGCCAGATGCTGCTTATATAACTGGAGAAACCTTGGTAGTTGCTGGAGGAATGCCTTCCAGACTCTGAGATCCTTTTTGCAGTCTTTGGTTTACAAAGCACTGTTTCTATGACCCAAAACTCACTTATTTTCCACCTTGTTATGACATAATCACAATGCCATGAAATAGGGATTCCAATCCCTCAATTGTTAAAGTGAACATTATTGGCCCTTAAATGTTTCATAAGGTGATGGTTTTGGCCTCTCGCAAATAGAAACCGTTAAGTTCATAGGATTCAAGATATAGTCTAACAAAACAAACCACTAATACCCCTCCGAAAGACTGAAAGAGGTGAGTAAATGGATGAAACATGAGTTTGCCAACACCCTTTGAGCTCAAGCTATTATATAGGAGAGGGTCCCACCACCCAAAAAAAAAAAAACACTGATGATGTGGAGAGAAAAAAGGGTACAGTAATAAGCACAAAAAGCAGCTCAATAAAAAATAAAAATATTTACACGAGGCAGGCTAAAGGAAAAATTGTGAATGATATCAGCAGCTCAATGCAAACACTGCATGGCTAAACTCAGGCAGGAACAGATCTATGGGGTCACCATTACAGCAAAAAGTGATGGATCAACCCATTCTTCTTCACTCTCCATGCCATTTTATACACACTTCCAAATCCTCAGAGCTCTGGCTTTTCCCAACATTGCTATCGCTTTTTCAGCCATATCTGATGAGATCTAAATCGAGGTTCAAGATGGTTTTCTGCAGATCTATACAGGAATTACATCATCACTTTGGGCATCTTCGCATGTCAAGATTAGTCCTTCGGTGTAGGTCGGGACTATGCATTGCATCCATTGACAGCCCACCGAAACAGCTTCTCTCGGTGGAACTATCATCAGCACGTTATCATGGCGCCTCACGACCCCCATTACACTCACCGTGCTTCCTTCCTTGATGTATCTGTCATACGAGGAGCAGTCTTTTCAGAAACCCACACCATTTTTAGAATCTGGTTAGTCATTAGACGCAAAAACCAGAGAGAGAGCGATCGTGGTTGCTTACCCTTCTTTGAGGCGCATTACACGGTCATCACTTGAGAGGCTTCGATCTGCAAGCCACTGCAAGAAATTTGGAGACGAATCCCTGTTGCTCTTTGTCATGTCAGCAACGGTTGATGATTTCACGAATGGAGCAACCTTAGCTCCATGGCCCGCCTTCACTAGAGCCCTTAATCCAGTCCGGTAGTCTGATATATAGAAGTCAGCCACGTATCTCTGTTTGAGAAGAAACAGAAATACATGATCTACCAGAAAGCGTTTGGATAATGACTCGAGAGTTGCCAAAGAAAGAAGATAATAAAGCCATCAAATGAGTACAACAACTAACCTCAGAATGCCTTAGTCCCCATGTGAAGAAGCAGTGCCTAGACTTTGCGGATTTTGCACCCAACGCTCTGTATTCATACAATTCTGTTGACGCATATACGCATCTTGGTATCCTCTGGAAAGAAGCTTCGAGAGGGATACTGCCACAGGTGACAATCTACAGAAAAACACTAGGGTGATCAATAAATAAGCTTCATAAATGTCATTAAGTGTAAAATGTTAGCAATTTGCATAGATAAATACTCATGACTAAGTCCAAGCTCCACTGGAAATAACTATTGCTGAAAAAAAAAACACATTCACATCGAGACCTTTGAGGTTATGCAGAAACCAAATTACTGAAAGCTTCAAATCCCTAAGAAACCATTTCCTAAAAGATCAGTTTACTAATGTCATTTAGGCACGAGAAGTTTGAAATCAAGTGCTGGAAAAGAGTATACACCACCAATTGGCTAAGATGCGACCACTCGATCTCTTCATTTTCTCCCAATTTCCCTGCCAACAGCACATCTGATTTCACTAGTCATTAAATTAGTTCTACTTGAGGATGCTACGAATGTGCAACAAAAACACCACAAAACTACAAAGCAAGGCTTGCACCTACAAAAAAAACACTATCATATGCATCTTGATAAGGATATAACTCCTTTTAACCATTATAGTAATAGGTTCTTCACTTTTTATTGTTAAACCAACACAACTCTAGAACTTTACACAGCTACGTAAGACTAGCAACTAACAGAATTCCAGCCAGCCCGTAAAAATTTACAGCCTATAAGTTATTACTACCATAGAGTAAAAGCTTCATAAGCAGAACCCACCACTCCACTAGGCCAGCAGGCATCCATTTTACAATCAAAACATATTATGGGATCGTACCAAATATTTGCATATGGTATCACAATCCACAATATACATACACCCCACCCCCAAGGGGAAGTACAAGAATCCCAAACTACCATAATGGTATCTTGCCTAACCTAATGTGCAGGCAGCCTAATTCCAACAAAAACTAAAATAAAAAATAAAAAATTCAGTTATAGGCAAGAATCAGGATTGCCACTAGACCATGAATCACAACAGAGTCTTTATCTTCTTTTTTTTTTTAAATAGAAATTAGTAAATTACACTACATTACAGAGAAGTCCATTTTTGTCATGAACTACCAACATCATAGATTAGTGTCTGCCATGCTCTAAGGTGGCTTATTCACTTATGTTCAGGAAAGCAAGTATTATTTATATTACCTTAAAATAAAAATATACAGAAGAGTAACATAAGCAGAGAACTAGAATAAAAGAATCCGACCACAAATTTCTAATAATTTGCTAAAACAAACAAGTTGAACTCTCGTGCTGTCAGCTATTGGCAACCTAATCTAGTTTAGCTACTTGTGGTCTTTGTTGGCTAGTTTAGTAAAGCCACTCAGGTAGTGGTTGCGGTTTCTCGTCATTCAAAAAAAAAAAAAAGAATTTGGACAAAAATTTCTAATAATTTGCTAAAAACAAACAAGTTGAACTCTCGGGGCTGTCAGCTATGGGCAACCTAATTTAATTTAGCTACTCATGGTCTTTGCTGGCTAGTTTAGTAATGCCACTCGAGTAGTGGTTGCAGTTTCCTACTGGACACAAATTTCTAATAATTTTCTAAAACACACATAGATATGCATACATGCATACATACAACATTCTTGTGCGTATGAGAGAGTGAAATTACCCCAGTGACCTTGATGTACTGTCCATCAATGGCACCTCTAAGCTCAGCATTAGGATGTCTTTTCAGAAAGCCCAGCAAGCTTCGTTCTTTAAACGCCACATTCCATATAAACAACACCACCAACGGCGCTAAAACTCCGGCGAGGGCAATGAGGACAATCGCCTTCTTCACCGCAACCATCAAGAAGGCTCCGACTACCAGAGCCATTAAAAGCACCACTAGAAACGCCCACGTGGCGAGCTTCGACACTCTAAACCCTAGCTTCGTCTGCTCGCTCAACCTAGTAACCGCCGCGCCGTACTGCACTTTGGTGGACGGAACGGCGGGGGGCTCGAGGTGGCCGGAGCGGCGGCCGGCGCCCAGTGGGCCAGAGGTGATGAGCCCGGTGGGCTGAATGGGCGTCATGATTGGGCCCGAAAACGAAGAAGACGATGATTTCTTCGGGATCGGGCCGGAGTTATTGGATTTATGAGGAAGCTCCCCCGAGTTCGGGCCGGATCTGACGTGGACACTGCTCTGCAACTGCTGCGAAGACGATGAAGCTCTCGATAAGGCCTTCAGCACGGGCGGCCCGTTGATCTCTCCGCTCGAGAAATCCACTCCGTACATTTTCCCTAGCTCGCCGGACTTCTTCACGTCGCCGCCGGTGTACGGCGCCGCGCGCGACGCCATTGCCGGACCTCGATCCTTCGGCGCCTGCTCCGGCCTGCCGGAAACGTACAGTCCATTGCTCAACTGGTGCGACCCGGTCCGAGAACCCATTTTCGCGAAAAAAAGGTCCGAGAATCCAATGCTGCAGATAGATATAGAGAGAGAAACGAAGAGATATAGAGAGAGTGGGAGTGAGAGTGAGAGAGTAGGCGAAAGAGAAAGGTAAAGAGAGAGGGGGTTAGGTGTGAAAAGACTAAAAAGGGTCCGGAAAAGTAGCTAATGACACCCGTATCCCTATCTTTTAAGCCGCAGAATCTGGCGCTGAAATTAGTTTTAAGTTGTTAATAACGAACTGTGGGATGCTTCGCGCGGTTAAGAATTTCCACCTTTGCCCTTGTACATTGCCGTTATTTCCGCTTTTGTCCTTTCCAACTTTCCCTGTTTTTCTTCACAAATTTTGAATGTCTGTGTCGGTGGCGATTTTGCACTTTTTTGGAATTAATGAATTATGATGGGGCCCGCTTTGTGAATGATAGATAAATCTCTTTTGTTCCTAAAAAGAAAAACAAATCATATCATATAATATGAAAAATTATTACTCCGTAATTAAGAATGAAAAAGATATCTTCATTTTAAATTGTTAACAAATATGGAGTATGGCGTGTTTGGCAAATGATTGATAGCTGATTGAATTAATTAGTTTAAGATTTTAGTTGATTGTCTCAATAAATTAATGGGATAAGTCATTTTACCAAAGATAAAGTAGCTTTTGACCATTCAAATCGGTTAAAATTAGCTTATCAGCTATGTTATGGATTGTATTTTATTTTATTCTTTGAAATTTATAGGGTTTTAGAGTATTATGTTGAGTGTATTTGTACCTTTTTTTTTTTAGCAATTTATAAAGATTTTGTTATCTAAATAGATTTATATAATCGCTAGAAATCTTGTGATTAAGTGGCATGAAGTGATTCTCCTAAGTGGGAAATCATTGGTTTGAGTCCTATTGGAAGTATAGAAGGCAATTTGTCTAGAGAAAATTCAGAAGCCATTTATGCACCTAAAAACTAAAAACACAAGCGGACATTTTTTCCTCAAAATCCACAGATGCCCTAAAAGACATTCATCTTTCTAAATAATATATTTTTCTTTTAAAAAGTCAAGTATGAAAATAGTCTAACAACAATATAAATGTGTTTGTGTAATAAGTTGCAGCATTAACATGTACATTATGTTTACTTTATATATAGTCATCTAAATAGAATTATATAGTTTTATCTAATACAATGAGTTAGGCTGTCTATTTTTTTTTTGTATAATGAGTTTATTTATCCACATCGTTAATACAATATTCATCTATCTCTACATCATCACAATATAAATTAAAATAATAAAATCGAGAAAAAATTAAAATATTTGTGTAACTTTTTTCTTCTCGTTGTTTAAAAAAAATCTTAAGAGATGTTGTGAAGCCAGAGGATACTTTGCAACATTCCTCTCTCATTCCATATCAACAAGTTTCCTCATTCCTCTCTATGATTCTACATGGAGGACATTTTCAGTTTTCCCCTCAAAATACACATTAAATATATCCATCTTTCTAAAATAATAAAATTATATAAAAGTCAATTATCATAATATTCTAACAACAATACAAATGTGTTTGTGTAATACGTTACAATATTAACATATACATTATGTTTACTTTATTATATACACTTATACATTCTTTTTTTATTTTTTATTTTACTCTTATTATTGTTTTTTCTTTTTCTTTTTTTTTTCCTAAGTTGTTAGCGTTGTTAAATAATAACTTATACATTGCATTTATTTTTTTGAACAATTACAAATTCTTTTCAAATTTGCATTTCTTCTTTAGTCATGATGCGTTAATTATTTTTATTGTCATTTTCTATTTATAATTTTACTACTTTAATTTTCTAATACAAATTTATTCAATTACGTAATACAAGCATAATGCTACTAATCAAATAGCATAATGCCACTATACAAGAAAATTTTCGATAATTCTAACTCTAATATAATTGTGCCAACATGCATTAAATGAAGTAACATGTTTAGGCTTATAACAATGACAAATAAACTCTTTGATGTGATCGGAGATGGATGATGTTTTGACATCTAATTAATTCACAAATATCAAGGTCCAAACTATGATTTCTTTCAAGATCATAATCAATCATTATACCATTAATCATAATCCACATTATTAGACGGACTACTAATATAAAGTTATTTTTCATATATTAAATGCTCAATTTTAATATACTAAATGTTTATTTTTAGTATCTGATTTTTGAGTATACTATATAAAAATGAACATTTAGTAGGTTGAAAATGAAAATAACCCATAATAATTTGCCAATCACAATTATACCAAACAAAAACTTTATTATTGTATATTTGTTCTTGATAGACCCAGAGCCCTTGCTACAACAAATGGGCCATGAATTGGGCCTTTTAGCAGGCCATTTGAACAAAAGGGTTGGGCCTGGCCCAACACCTGGCTACAAGGCTTTGATATGGGCCATATAATCAATACCATGGAGTTGACATTTGATAAGGACAAGACAAAAAGCAGCTTTAAGTGAAGGGCATGGACCTGCACCAACAACTTGCTTGTTAACATGGCAAAACTCAACCTTTGGAAAGCAACATGAATGAACAATACTTGTTCATGAAATTTCTCATTAAGATAGGCATAGTATATATACACGAATACACTGTATGAGAAAGATTTCGATAATTCTTACTCTCGTGGGAAGAAAATATGGGAAATATTATTTTACATACTTTATTAGTTTTTACATCTCGCAAGGTGAGATTAATTTAATTAATTTCAGTTGGATTTCATATGGGAAGTGCTCTCTTGATGATGCTATACAATGAAATATTTTGATAGTTCTTACTTCCATATAGCAATGTCTAAAACAAGATGGAGGTAATATATTGGGTACTGTACTGTATCATTATCTGCAAGACAAGACTAATTTAGTTGAACTTTAGTTGGGTCTTATACAGGAATAGCTCTTCCAATGATGCTATACAGAGAAAGATTTTGATAGTTCCTACTCCAATATAACCATGTCGAAAGAAAATGGAGGTAATATCTTGCATATTGTACCAGTATCCGCATCTTGCAAGATAAGACTAATTTAGTTGAATTTTAACTGGGTCTCATACGAGGAATGAAGATTCTCCCAATATTGTTGTTGCATATATCTCATTTTTGCTTTGGAAGGAGGAATTGAAGAATTTTGCATAAGTGTGTGCATGTATAGTATTAATGTGTTGTTTATTGGGATATACCAAAGACCTAAGTTAGCAATATGGCATTATGCTACTTTGATGTTGGTCCCCTACCATTTTCATATGGTGTAAAGGCCATACCAATAACCAATTTTCCAAAGGAGGAATATGTCTTCTCCACCATGAATGGTATGGTATATTGATATCCATTATCCTATTTGTAAATTGTTAACAATTCCAAAGATGAGAACTTTTAAGTGGTTGATTATAGTTTATATAGGAGAATATGGAAGAGAATCTGCTAAGTAGGAGAGACTAGCATGGAGTTTGATTCCCATTTCCAAGATTCCAAATGAAAGATTGAATGAATTGACATTGCTCTTGCCCACAAGTCTCTCTCTTTCAACTAGTGTTACCTGGAAACTTCTGCAATATCGAATCGATATAATATCTTATATTTGACGATATTTTAGAGATAGCAAGAGAAATATACAATACCTTAAAATACAAGATACAATTGTATGATTTTTCTTTTGTTTACTATGTAATATTCTTTTAATAATATATTATTCTCAACACTATAGAAACGTAAATATAGATTTAAAAAAATTGAAACGAACATATCATTTGCACATAAATTTTTATAATAAATATATATACCTTATCATGGTTGATCACTAAAATCCCAACCCACCCTTATTATATGGAAGAGTGGGTTGGCCCAACAAATTCAACCCATTTTAGTATCTCTAATTCATGAATTTAGAATGGCTAACATTCATGGGATTACTAATCGAAAAATAAATGATGCCCTGTGAAAATTATGGTATCGGCCGATTTAAAAAAAAAAAAAAAAAGTAGGGTTATGTGCGGGAGAACGAACTTATAACTATGGATGATCACAATTCGGTTCGAACTGAAACGAAACCTAAAAGGTTATGGTTTTAAAGCTGTCAACTACGGTTCCAAACTGAAAAAAAAAAATTAAAAATAAAAATTAATTCTTAAATTTAGACTATTTTAAAAATACAAAAAATATTTTTTTTCTAAAAAGAAAAAAAAAGTTCAAACCGGAATAGCAACTTAAAAAGTTTCAGTTCTGATTTATCAATCATTTCTCGGAACCGTGAACCTGCGGTTTGAAACATGAATCGAACCATGGTCATACTTATAACTATCTACTTAAAATCATAAATATGCTAAAATTAAAAATCGTTTAAAATTAGACCAAATGATGATATTAGCTCCACTTATTAGGTATTACTAAAAAAAAAAAAAAAAAAAAAAAAAAAAAAAAAGGGAACTTATAACTATCTACCTAAGATCATAAATTGATGCCAAAATCACAAACCATTTAAAATTAGACCAAAAGAAGATATCACCCCTTTTTGTTTTTACCATTGACATGATTGAATTTCGGGGTTTCAATAAAATTAGATAATGTGATTTGATGTTAAACGGACTTAAACCATAGAGTTTCTTGAAGTGACAATGGTCCATATTTAATAAAGAAAAGAAAAGGAAAAATTTTCCAAAGTTTAGAAAAAACCCAAAAGACTATACACACACAGCAGAAGATTAGCAGAGCACTTAAAGTGCAAGAAAATGTGGCCACTTTGCAACGTTGCATTGATTGATTCAGAGGGAAACAGGGGAAGTCGGAGTTGGATTCGCTCCAAAAGCACTCTCTCTCTCTCTAAGCAACCAAGAATTCACGAGACCTCCCTGAAATGTCTGCTTTGAATTCATCTTTCTCTGCCAAGCAACCCAACTTTTAGTAGTTACCATCAGATCATTAGCTAAAGACACTGCATTTTCATCTTCTTCTGTTTTCCCCTTTTCTGGGTTTTTGTTTTTGTTTTTTTTTTTTTTTGTCTGGTCGCCATGAAGCCTCATACCCACTCTTATCTCCATCAATTCTTCAAGTTTTTCATGGGATTTTCGGCCTGCAACAATAGAGGTTTCTGACATGGAGCCAAGGATTTGATGTTTCCTCTTCTGCTTCAGATGCTGCAGCTTCAATCCTTGTTTTGGCGGTGTTTTCGGGTCGTGTTCTTGATGACAACCTCGGAGTCTTTCGTGGGAACATATGTTTCTGAATCAGTTCATGCATTTCTTGAAATCAATTCACACTTTCAGAAGGAAATCCCCTTCTGATTGTGGGTTTTGGCTGCAGAGAATAATAAAAATCTGATCTTTTTTTTTTTGGTTTGTGTATTTATTCTGTTTTTGGGTTATAAAGATTGCTAGTTCTTTCTTCAATGGGTGGCTATTGCTTCAATCCATTTCGGCTTCGATTGTGGAAGAGCAAAGGATTGGCAATCCCACCACCTTCATCAGCAAGAAGCCATCAGCAGATGAATTCTTCTGCAGACATGGAGACTATGGACAAGAGGAGGTTTGATAGCTTGGAATCATGGTCTATGATCCTGGAATCGGATAATGTTGAAACGTGGGAGGCGTCGAAGGAGGATCAGGAGGAATGGACAGCTGATCTGTCTCAGTTGTTCATAGGGAACAAGTTTGCCTCTGGTGCCCACAGCAGGATTTACAGAGGGATTTATAAGCAGAGAGCTGTGGCTGTGAAAATGGTGAGAATTCCCACTCACAGGGAGGAGACTCGAGCCCGGCTCGAACAGCAGTTCAAGTCCGAAGTCGCCCTCCTCTCCCGCCTCTACCATCCCAACATTGTCCAGGTATAAACGTGCAGTCTCGCTGTCAGTTTAAACGCATAAACGCATTTGTCCAATCAGGTTAAAAACGTTTGTCCAATCAGGTTAAACGCGTTTGTTCTGTCAGTTTGAACGTATTTTTAGTGTGCTGTGTGTAGTGTTGGGCTTAGATTGTCTGACAAATTCTTAAACCTGTAGTCTCACTATGAGGTTAAACGTGTTTGAATGTGTTTGTTTTGACCGCTTATACGTGATTTTAGTGTGCCATGTGTAGTGTTGGGCTTTGTTTATTTGACAATCCTTAAGTGTGTAGTCTTACTGTCAGCTTAAACATGCTTTTAGTGTGATGTGTGTAGTGCTGGGCTTAGGTTGTCTGACATTTCATTAAATGTGTAGTCTCACGGTTAGTTTAAACGTGTAAAACAGGGCGTTTGGTTGAGAGGAGGGAATTAGGGGGGAAAAGAATTGTAATTCGGTGGAATTGCAATTCAATGAATAAAGTAGGAATTGAAATTACAGTGTTTGGTATGCAGAAATAATAGTACAGGGAATTGAAAAGTAAAAAGCGACAAAAGGACTAAAATGCCCTTATGTAATAGTAATAGTAATAGTAATAGTAATAGTAATAGTAATAGTAATAGTAATTTCAAATAATAATAATAATAATAATAATAATAATAATAATAATTCTTTCAAAATAATAATAATAATAATAATAATAATAATAATTATTATTATTTCAAATTTAAAAAAAAAAAAAAAAGACAAAGGGTATGGGAGGAGGGGTAAAATTGTCTTTACACCAACAAATTGCCCCTCCTCTCCACTGAATTGCAATTCATGGGGGGTACCCCATGAATTGCAATTCCTCATTTGGAGGGAATTGCAATTCTGCAGAATTGTAATTCCCTCCAACTAAACAGTGTAGTTTTGGAATTCACGGAATTACAATTCAATGAATTGCAATTCCCCCCAAACTACATCCAACCAAACAGGTCATTAGTGTGTTGTGTGTAGTATTGGGCTTAGGCTACAATTCTATCAACGTGTAGTCTCATTGTGAGTTTAAACGTGTTTGTAGTGTGGTGTGTGTGGTGTTGGGCTAAGATTGTGCGGGGGATTCCTTAAACGTGTAGTCTCACTATAAGTCAGCGTTATGTGCAGTTCATCGCGGCGTGCAAGAAGCCACCAGTGTACTGCATAATCACAGAGTACATGTCACAAGGGACACTGAGGATGTACCTGAACAAGAAAGAGCCATACTCACTGTCGACCGAGACGATCCTGAGGCTGGCACTGGACATATCGCGGGGGATGGAGTACCTGCATTCGCAGGGCGTGATTCACAGGGATCTCAAGTCGAGCAACTTGTTGCTGAACGACGAGATGCGCGTTAAGGTGGCGGATTTCGGGACCTCGTGCCTCGAGACGCAGTGCCACGAGGCCAAAGGGAACATGGGGACTTATAGGTGGATGGCTCCTGAGATGATCAAGGAGAAGTCTTATACTCGGAAAGTTGATGTCTACAGTTTTGGCATTGTGCTGTGGGAGCTCACCACTTCTTTGCTCCCTTTCCAGGGCATGACTCCTGTCCAGGCTGCTTTTGCTGTTGCTGAAAAGGTTACATTCTTAAACCCCAAAACCTTATTTTCTGCTAATTGTCCACAAAAGACAAAATACTCTCGCCCCTAGAGCCTCCATATCCTGGCCCAACAGGACATTGGAGGGGTAAATCATGTTATTTTCTGCTAAATTGCCCACAAAAGACGAAATTTCCTGTCCCTAGAGCCTCCACACCCCGGCCCGACAGGATATTGGAAGGGGGTAAATCACGTGACTCAACAGCCTAATTGGTGGGACAACCATTGTATGGTGCCCACAAGAAACCCACCTTATTTTCCGCTAAATTTATCGTTTTGTTTCATGTTTTAGCTGCTAATTTCCACTAAGAAAGCTGATCAGACTTCAGACCATACCTGCAGAAATAACAGCTTAAGAACATAACATGCTTTGATCCTGTTTAACAGCTAACTCCATGTTAAGAATGTTGATTCATTAATCTGCATTCTGCAACATGTTTTTCTGCTAAATCATTCATACTCCTAGCTTATAACACCGTGTTTAACAGCTAATCCGTGTTAGGAATGTCGATTCAGTAGACCATACCTACTTAATAACAGTTTAAGAAATAGGAACAGAACAGCATTCTAGGTTTTACTAAACTGCAGACATCCTAGCCAACAAGATGCTGTTAAGAATGTTGCCCGAGTACCTTTAGTCTGATGGCATCACTGTTCCTTTCCATAAGGAAGGTTTCAGGGTTCCAGTCATGTCCTAATCAGGGTTAGCATATCTGTTGAACAGATACTATGAATAGGTTAACAGATCCATTCGAGAATGTTGCTCCATTAGACCATATATACCTACTTAAGAACAGATTAGGAACAGAACAGCATTTACTAAACTGCAGATATATCCTAAGCCCTAACTTTTTTTTTAGTACTACTGACTCTATTACAATGCAGTATCTGTTCATAACTGCATCCTAAGCCCTAACTAACAACAAATGATGTTAACAATGTTGCTTAAAAACACAACAGATGATCACATCTCCTTACTGTGATTGTTGCAGAACGAGCGGCCGCCTTTGCCTGCAAGTTGCCAGCCAGCGTTAGCGCACCTTATAAAGCGCTGCTGGGCAGCCAACCCCTCGAAGAGGCCCGATTTCACAGACATAGTCTCTGCGCTGGAGAAGTACGACGAGTGTGTCAAGGAAGGGCTCCCGCTCACCCTCCACTCGGGGCTAGTCAGCAGAAACGCCATCGTTGAACGCTTGAAAGGCTGCATTTCCACCAGTTCATCCATACCTGTACATGTCTGACTCTTCTCTTAACAATAATATTATAAAGCTGTATATACACTCCTCCATGTTAAGTCTCAGATAAAACTATGAATGGCTTTCTGGTGGCAATCTTCATACAACAGATACATGCAGTTTCATATATATGTGTGTATGTGTGTATATATGTGCTGCAACCACCAGACCATTCCTAGGAATTATATATGCACTAATGTCATGATTATAAGCTATTCATTGTACATTTTGTTAAGTTAATTGCATGTTGGGAACCACTTTCACTTCAAGATTTCAGCCTTTTTTTTTTTTTGAAAATAGAAGAAGCTGCACTTGTACAAGTATAATGAGGGATCGGATAAGAATATGAATTTCTTGATTAAAGAATAAAATAAAAGGAACCAGATGATACAATATCAGTTTTGTCGTTTCGGGGTAAGGTAGATAGTAATCTTTGAGTGGGTCTTTGTTGACCGCCTGAATGTCTTTGGGTAAAAATAAAATAAAACAAGCAAGATGATACAATATTGGCGATTTTATAGCTCTGTGATAAGGCAAATAGTAACCTTTGAGTGAGTCTTTACTGAATGACTTCGAGTTAAAATAAAATAAAAGGAGCAAGTGATATAATATTGACAATTTTATGACTTTGTGTTAAGTTAGATAGTAACCTTTTTGAGTTTTGAGTGAGTACTCTTTAATTTGTTGACAATATTTATTTGTCTTCGGGTTAGGATAAAATAAAAGGAGCAAGATGATACACTATCAACAATTTTATGGCTTCATACGACGATAGATAGTTCTCTTTCAAGAGTCTTTGTTCTTAACATACATGTTTTCAAGTTGAAATAAAATAAAAGGAGCAAGGTGATACAACATCAACAATTGTATGGTTTAGGGCTAAAGGTAACGTAAATATATAGTAACATTTAAATGAGTCTCTAGTGACAGTTTCAGCACGTTTTTATGTTAAAATAGAACAAAATGAAGCAAGTTAGATAATACAATATCAATCAGTTTATGGGTTCAAGCTAAGACAGACAGTAACTTTTGAGTGAGTCTTTGTTGACAATTTCAACATGTAACTATAACACACCGACACGACAAACACACCTACAACAATAGTTTATTGAACTTAATACATTTAAAGCGAATATTTCATTTAAATTTTGAATCGTAAGGGGTAGAAAGTAGAAATTTATGATTGGAATGTAACAATGTCAACCTTAAAGTCTTGCTGGTCTTCCAGGTCAAGGTTGTCATCATGGGAAGACAGGGATGCGAAATTTCATACTAGACTTAGTAAGAACTTTTGACTATTTCTTTTCTAAAAAACGCATGTCATAATCCCCTGCTTGCAATCAATCTATAATGATGTTTTAATTGACTATTTCCCTCTGAAAAATTGCTTGAAAATCAAAACACGTTATGAATATATAGTAACGTCTTTAGGAGAGAGTTGTCTAAGCGAAACTCGACTAAATTAATCATATCTCACATCATTGGAAATGCATATCTTTTCTTGTAAAATTTATAAGCCATTGGGATTCAAAATGAGTAGAGTATTTTTAAATTTAATCAAAAAGTTGATTCTAGTTGACTGATTGAGAAAATTGAAAAAGAAATTATAAGTTTATAATACTAGGAGAGAGAGAGCGCATTCAATACTGACAATAGAATTAAGTACACTATTCAAAATTAATTTTAAATATTACTCAAATAGATGGAAACAATGTTTTTTTTTTTGTTTTTTTTTCTCATGTAAAATTGGTTTGAGAAGAAATAGGAAAAACAAATTGCAAGTGTGTATTGGGCGCACCTGCTACACATTGCTAGGCGTGTAAACATCAAATTATTTTTTTCTTTTCTTTTTTGCTGTTAGCTTCTCTTTTCTTTTCTTTTCTTTTTTTCTCAATTTTTTTTTCTCTCCCTCTTCTCTCTTTCGGACATGTAGTAAGACAAAAACCAACTCAAAAACCCAACAAATGAGATTGCTTAAAAAAAATGCAATCCCGGTATGAAATATTATAACTTGAGACAATTCAATCAACACAAGAATTCACTTCCCAACGAACATAGTTAATATAGCATACCCGGTCCCTACTTTGCAACTCTCATATAGCATTTAGCAACGAGCATGCAATAGTGTAATCTCACATGCCATTTATCGTGTATCTTCCGAGTACCGACTAAAGAATTAATAAAAGTCACGTGAAGATAATATATATTATTAGGACAAAAATCTTTTTTTTTTCTTTTATGCATACTTTTTTATTTTTCAATATTGTAAGACTAACTCAGATTCGGACCATTTTGAATATTTTTCTAATGTTAATGAAATGAAAGCTTGGCCGTTCAAATATGTTAGGTGGTGGCATTCCACCGGTCATTTTCAGACCTCAGAAAGGTGCCAATAAAACCACATATTGGCTTTTACTTCAACAGTTCAACTTAATGCCCTGTTTGGACTTCAAGAAATTTGGTTTACACGTTCCTTGCTTGGACCAAATCAAAGCCAAACTTCATTTGCTATAGTTCATATTACAACTACCTTTCTTGGATATAGGTGGATGATGGATGGATGGATCTTTGTTCCTTAGTGAACAATCAAATTTGGGTAGGTTGTTGTTTGTGACGGAATGAAATCGGTTCAGTGAGATGTATCGATTTTGAAAATATCATTATAATATATTCGATCACTCTTTTAAACTTAGTATGTATCAGTTTTGAAATTACAATTATAGCCTATTTGGTCACTCTTTTAAACTCTAGTCATGACTTGCAAACCATACATGAAAGGTCAACCGCATTAGGAAAACTATGTGTGATAGACTTGGCCAAGAAAATAGTAGAAAGAATAAAAACCGTGACTTTTTTTGTACGATAATCATACTCCACCCACTTGATCTCCTTTTTGAGACCATATTCAGCCACTCTTATTTTATTGCATGGTGTCCAAGACTATTCAATAACTGAGATGTATCGATTTTGAAATTTCTATTTGACCATTATAATATATTCCGTCACTCTTGTTTTATTGCATAGTGTTGACTAGTATTTAGTTTACGAAGTATTTGTTGCTATTCTGTTTATTTTTAGTATATTATATCATTTTTGCAATATATTCTGACTTAATAGGAGTTGACAGTTAATAAGTAAGCGTTGATAGTTTACTTTCAGTAGGTAAACATTTATTGTTAAACCGTGTTCTCATTTGAACTCCCTCTATATATACTAGCCAACCCTCCAACAATCCAACATACATAAGGCATAACTAAGGGAAAATAACACTAAAAAAAAAAACTTAAGGGGGGTGTTTGGTTGGATGGATGGATCTTTGTTCCTTAGTGAATCAAATTTGGGTAGGTTGTTATATTCAATCACTCTTTTAAACTTAGTATGTATCAATTTTGAAATTACCATTATAGTCTATTTGCTCACTCTTTTAAACCCTAGACATGACTTGCAAATCATACATGAGAGGTAACCCGCATTAGGAAGACCAAGTGTGACGGACTTGAGTACTTGACCGAGAAAATGTTAGGATGAATCAAAATTGTGAGTTTCTTTGTACGAGAATCATGCTCCGCTCACTTGATCCCATTTTCGAAACCATATTCGGCCACTATCGTTTTATTGCATGGTGTCCAAGACTATTCAGTAACTGAGATGTGTCAGTTCTGAAATTTCTATTCAACCATTATAATATATTCCGTCACTCTTGTTTTATTGCATGGTGTCGACTAGTATTCGGTTTACCAAGTATTTGTTGCTATTCTGTTTATTTTTAGTATATTATGTCATTGTTGTAATATATTCTGACTTAATAGGGGTTGACAGTTAATAAGTGTTTGATAATTTACTTTCATTAAGTTAACATTTACCGTAAAACCTTGTTCTCATTTAAACTCCCTCTGTATATACTAACCAACCTCTGTAAAATCTCGTGGTATGCCAACAATCCAACATACATAAGGCATAATTAAGGGAAAATAACACTTTTTATTCCTAAATTATAGAAAAAAAATTAGTGACAACAAGTGTAATTGAAGAACGAAAAGTGTTATTTCTTTATAATTCAATACAAAAATCCTAATATTGCAAAACTAAGTGACACCAAGTAAATCGCATTAAAAAGAACTAGTGTTGCAAAAGGCGTTAGGTGCTAGTCCAGCACCTAGGCAGGAGTAATCCATGTTTATTGTCTCCACATTTTCAACTCAGAGTTAGGAGTTGTTAGACTACTATAGTTCCCCAAATCAGTCAACTACATATATTATATGGTTAGTTGAATAGAACTAATGTTGCAAAAGGCGCTAGGTGCTAGTCCGGCGCCTAGGCAGGAGTAATCCATGTTTATCGTCTCCACATTTTCGACTCAGAGTTAGGAGTTGTGAGACTACTATAATTCCCCAAATTAGTCAACTACATATATTAGATGGTTAGTTGAATACATGGTTAAAGAAATATAGAAGATGAGTAACCGAACAGGCAAAAAAAACACTCGAATACATGGTTAGAGAAATATAGAAGATGAGTAACCGAACAGGCAAAGAACCACTAGGTTGGTCGACTAACTAAAAGCTACCTAGGACTGGTCGCATATGCAACAAGTTGGCATTCTATTACAAGAATTGTACTTCACATACTCATGTCTCCATTCAAGCATATGTCCATTATTGTAAAGCCGATTAAGGTATGTAACAAAGCTTCAAATTAGGCAGATAATTGCCAAGAACGAAACGACAGACGCCGCATGTCGTACTCCGTACCAATCACCAGACAATGTTTAACGGCCACTGTTTGGACGTGAAGATGAGCCACATCTTTCTGCAAATCCAAGGAATTTTTGTCGAAATTTTCATCAATAATTTTAGTTATAATACGGATTAACAATTTCCCCTTTTCTTTAAATCCCAAACCGACCAATAACTCCGTGGCTCATCCACAGCCGGAAGTTCAATTTTTTTTTCCCTTTCAAGACTGGCCGGCGGGGGCGGNAATTTTTTTTTCCCTTTCAAGACTGGCCGGCGGGGGCGGCGCCACCGCCGTTGACATTTTCAGACAGGTCATGGATGACAGAAGCCTTCACATACAGTCCAAAAATGGCAAATTCCCAACTGTATTCGCCTTAAAGACGAATTCCCAACCAAGTAAAATGCAGCTGTCAATGAATGAATGAATGCAAAAATGGATTCACAGATTCAGGGAAAGTTCATCAAAACTCTAAAAAAAAAAGATTTATTCAAAGAAAATTTCTTTTTTTTTTTTTTTGCTTCAGAGTTGTAAGCACAGCACAGTAACAGAAGATTGATGAAATCATGAAATCATGAAAGTACTAAAATGGTGATCATTCAAAACAAAACAGGGTATATTTTACACTGGGTGAAAGGGTATTTTACAGACACCCTAAAAAAAGAAGAAGGGGGGAGGAGAAGAAGAAGGAGATCACCATGGCACTAAGAGAGAAAACAGAATAAAGCTTTGAACTTTGAAGAGACTTTCTTCAGGCCCAAACACCCCAAATTCTTTCTCCAAGAAAGCTAACAAATCTCCTAACAGCACCTCTCTCCTCACCATAACCATCTTCTTCTTCGCCTCGGGTGGTGCTAATAGGGCTCTCCTGATTCTCCTCCCCCGGGACCAACTCACCGGATTCATCATCCTCATTCAGACCCACCTCAGGCTTCTTCAACTCACTCCCAGAATCTTTATTAGCCTTCCTTCTTTCTCTCCTGCTCTTCTCTTTCTTGCTCTGCAGCCCATCTTCATAGGCATCTATGACTTGGTGAATGAGCTGCCGGTTGGGGGAGGAATCCCACCTCACCCAGAAGCTCATGTAGCAGTTGAAGCAGTAGCAGTTGAAGGAAGGAGGGTGGCCTGAGAAGGAGGAGGAAGAGGTGGTGGTGGTTTTCCTAGTGGCAGAGAAATTCCCAGAAGGGCAAGAGATAAGATAAGCCAAAGCTTCCTGGTCTTCTGGAGATAGAGCAGCAGTGATGGCCAAGATTGCTGCTGGCAAGAAAGCTAGCTTGTCTGAAACCAATGGTGGAGATGGATGAACTGTGTTCTTCCTGTAGAGCTTCTTCATGGCTGATGACGATGATGAGAGAGAGAGAGAGAGAAGGGGTTGAAGTTGTCTAAAGAGATAAATGAATGGGGAGATTTTAGGGTTTGGGAAGTTTAAAAGAGATGATTTTGGGGGCAGAATGAAGGGTTGATAACATTGGGTGGCTCTAGCCTATGAAGCAGTGCATGGCAGACTTTTGGGTCAGCACTTATGTAGGGCAGTAGGGCACAGTCTGATTAATTATCAAAACTTCTTTCCCAGATTCTCACCTTTCAAAGTCTAGCTTTGAAATTTGAACTTTCAAGTCATGTAATCCCTAGGAAACTGTAAATTATCATTAAAAAATAGATTACAATAACCTTATTCCTAGTTGGGCCATTTCATATTCTAAATGGGCTTGGACAGTTGGGCCCAATAGGCTAACCTTATATTGCTATAAGTCTATAACCTCCCCAGGATCACACACTGATAAAGATAGAAACTTTTGAAGCAAAAAACCGATAGTTAGACCATGGACCTGGTTCCACATTGTGTCCATTTACATACTGAATGTTCACAATTTTAATTGTGAACATTCAGTATGTAAATTGTAAAATTGTGAATATTCAGTATGTAAATTGTGTATTTTGAACTCGGGTCCACAGAATAATTTGCCACAAAAAAACATAAAAACAAGTCATCAGACACTTTCACAATTGTAGTTGGCAAAAGAAGGATTCTTCCATTGATTCTGTAAACAAATTCAATCAGAGTAAGATGAAAATAGTTCTCTCACTGCACAAGAGGTGTGTGTAAACCTACAAGATTTAGAAGATGTAAGTTCAAGCCGTGCCATGATAATCTTCGGCTGTTTGCTTCATATCATCTAGTTGTGCAATGACACATTCCAGTTTTTGAGAACAGATTTCGTTAGATATTCTTGGGACATAGTCGCACTTCTCAAAAGGACGATACTCACAGGCACTTTTGATTTCTTCTCGCAATGTCACCTGAATGTCCTATTGTCAAACAAATTACTGGGATCTCAGGTATCAAGTAGAATGCAACCTCAAACTGTTCAAGAATGTTCAATAAATACAGCAAATCACGGCATAAAAGACCACAGATAAGGCTGTATTTCTCATTAGCCACTAGACTTGTCAGCACCAAAAAACAAACAATGATTAGTATACCATTCAGACACGCTTAACACTTGTCAGCGCCAATGATCAGTATGCCACTCAGACACGCTTAACAAATACGTGAACAGAGTAATAAACAGCCGGCATTGGCATTGGCATTGACATTGACACAATGTTCATGGGAGAAAAGAAGTTCAATATGAGAAAGAACAATATTACAGAATGAAAACATCTTATATTCTGATGTCTATAATTACTAATCATGGAGTTATTCAGATTCATAATTTTTCAATATATGTAAGTTGACACCACCTGCTGGACATAGTTCCACTTCATATATAGAAACAAGTAATTGCTAAACGTCTATAACTTTGGGGGAAACACCAGCCAAGTTACTTAGGTTGTTGACCTAGTAACCATAAGGTTACAAATTTGACTCTCAGCGGGGGCGGACTATTGGCCTACTTTGTTTGAGTCAGTCAGTTATGGACAATCTAAACCGGTTTAACTCCATCTTTTGCCAGCTAGAATCACACTTTGTTTCAGTCAGTCAGTTATGGACAATCTAAACCGGTTTAACTCCATCTTTTGCCAGCTAGAATCACAAGGCGAGGTGGGGTTTATCCAATGCACACCCTCAATAGTGGCTGCGGGTTTCCCATGTCATCCAAAATGTCTATAACTTTTCTTAATCCCCCCTTTCTCCTTTTTTCTTCAGATATTATCTCTTGTAAACCACACAGTCTGATATATTATCTTAACAAAAATCACATTCAAGCTCAAGATTCCACACTACAATAAAATAGCAACTTTCAACACAATTTCTGAGGCAATTTCAACACAATTTTTGGGGAAGAATTAAGCGAAGAATGTTTTCATACCTTGATGAGTTGCATGAACTCGCTGCAGTGATTGTTAATAAGATCCTTTCTGGGGCCGCTAGGGTTCGCCAATTCCTCCATCACTCCTCCAGTGAGCTCCAAAACAGTAATTATCCTCTGCAATTACAATCACCGACTTGTTACCACACATTCTAACCCCTGTTTTCTGCCATTTTCAGTATGAAGGTTGTGCATTACCTTCTCAACATTCTGAAGCCGTTGCAATGAGGTGTTCTGGATTTGTGAATCCATCGTGCTCTGTAACAAGGACCAAACCAAAATTATGAGCAAAATTTGTAAGAATAATGCTTTCTTCCCCAAATTTGTCGAAACACCAACTATTATACAAAAATTTCGATAATCCTTTCATTTTCCACAGTAGCCATTGCATGGGTAACTCATTAACCTCCGCAACTCAAAAATCATATTTTAGTGAATAAAATTTAGTGAATTGATAACAAATCTTTAAAAAATAAATGGAAACTCTACCTCAGACGCATGCGAATTAGGGTTTCGGAATTACGAGGGATCAGTAATCACTCATCAGTGTCGGAGAACAAGTCTTTAAAAAAAAAAAATATATATATATATATATATATATATATATATATATATAGGTTGGTTTTCAGATGCAAACCTCCCTTACCATGCAAACTTCAGTACTAACCATAGATTTGTGGTGATCTAATGACTTACAATTAATTAGGATAATCGCACCTTTTACTATTAAACTGAATACATGGGGGTATGTCCGGCAATGCCCTGTTCCTTTTTAATTTTAATACTATTCTATACGATCCTTCTGGTAGTTGAACTCCTATCTTTGCGGTAGTGAGTTTTGATTGGGAAACGACTACAAGAGGCCAAAAAACAAAAAAAAAAAAACCATGCACGAAGTAAAAAAATAAATAAATAAATTATGTATATAATATAATATAATATTCATAACCCATAAGATCAAAAGCAAATAAATAAAAATCCAAGGATCTTAGGACTGGTTCAGACTATATTAACCAATAAATAAAAATGAATTGTGTATTTTTTTTTACTAGCCTATATAGCATTTGTAGTTTTTTTTTCTTGGGTAAACACATGCAGATGCGATTGCTTATTATTTCTTTAGAAGTTAATTATTTCATATGATGCTTGCATTTCTTAAAGTACTTAAGTGATTGCAAGTTCTCTAGCTCTCATCACACTTAAATTAAATTTCGCAAAAAAATAAAAACCATGCACGAAGTAAAAAAAAATAAAATTATGTATATAATATAATATAATATTCATAACTCATAAGATCAAAAGCAAATAAATAAAAACCCAAGGATCTTAGGACTGGTTCAGACTATATTAAACAATAAATAAAAATGAAAAACACAAACCCTGAATGCACACTGTAATTATTCAAAACACATTAAGATGATTAAAAACACAATAGAATGATTCCAAAATCTACAGTGCAAACAACTGCACGTGCCTCCAAAATAAAGGTGCAAATCATTAACACCCATAAATCGTGTCCTAGTCTAATCGTAATAATAATGCTGAACTACATAGCAATTCCCCAAAAAGCATCCCACCCCATAGCCTCCAACTGTTCTGATTCCACTAGGAAGCATTGCCCGATCTTAAACGCCCATACTGTGCAACACGCGTGGAAATTGCATCCTTATGCACATTTTTTGCTGACATAATAATGTTGTGCATGTATCGCTTCCGAAGATTTAGAATCTGCCATGTATCCCCTTTTACCAACCCATAGTCCAATTCAGCACACCGTTGTCCAGTGAACAACTCCATATGACACATGGTATAAATTCCAGAGTCATGCTTATTAGATGTGACCTGCCAACCCATCTGCAACCTCTTGGGTTCCAAGTTTCAGACCAAAACAGCACGAAAGGGGTGGCCATTGAGCTCTAGGAACGAGGCAAGCAAGTCAATCTGCAAAGATAACCAAACACATGCATTTTATAACATACCAGTGTATAAATTCCATTCTCCAACATGCACCCCACACTAGAAGAGCACGACTATAAGAAATACCATATTATCAGGTGTTTTCCCATATCTCTGTTTGTTAGACAACCGAGACGAGCAGTTATCTATAATATCAAACCTTCGATTCTTTGTGCAGACGATCATAACATAATAGTGTCCACGGTCAATAATAGGGAAAACAAACTGCGAGTGAGAAAACATTAATCTTAACAAAGCAATGTTGCAAACCATCCAGAATGCATGGATGTGCACTCACCTGTTACGTGTGGTAAACTTACCAAGTCTATACAACTCCAACCAACATATTTTGATGACCGGAGATCTGCATTAAGGCGTTTCGAGAACCAATTTAGCCTTTCGTCACGGTCAGCAGTAGCAGAGATCACCGTGCCTTGTTGTTTCCACAAAAACCACGTTTGTAAGGTGAACCATATAGAACTTTAATCGGTAGTTCTGTTTTTTATAAGAACGTACCGTAGTGGATAACGATGCAAACAAGCGCGACGGCATGCCCCATCTCCTTGTTTCTACCGGTGCATTCAACAGACTAGACCATGCATCAACGACTGCAGCAGAAACATGTGTGCCTTGTTGCAAAGTCCGAAAGTCCCGCCATAGTGCATTCTGTCCATGTTGCAAAGTCCGAAAGTCCCGCCATAGTGCATTCTGTCCATGGTGCAAAGTCCGAAAGTCCCGCCATAGTGCATTCTGTCCATGGTACGAGAACAATACCTCACCACTGGGAAAGTAAACACCCTCCCATGGTTAGTGGTCCCACAAATAGAAATACAAGTGCAATGCATTCCAAAATACACTTACAAATCAGCCATACAAGTGCAATGCATTCCAAAATACACTTACAAATCAGCCTGGGAGTTGTCAAAAACCCAATCCCATAGGACGGTACACGCCTGGGAGTTGTCAAAAACCCAATCCCATAGGACGGTACACACTTCAACTAGCGTAGAGCTCAAATAACCCGTGAGCATTTGGGGGCTGGTGTTCAGCGGTGATTTTCCCTTACGGTCACAAGGTACCAACTTTAATTCCCCCGACAATGCACTATGTGAGCCCCCCAAACGAATGGTAGCCTGCAATAAGATCATTGTCACTAATCTGTGTTTTGAACCCCAACAAATACATTGTTTAAGTTTTGTGATTAACCTGTGGTGGAGGGGTAACATACCCCCTTGCAATGGTCGAAACGTCAGCACAATTGAAGTTTGTCTGTTCCTGCGATAACCCTAAGCTAAAAGTAGGAGCGTCCATCAATGACTTCCCCCTTTGCGCAGCCTGTTCAGCTTGCTCTAGCGCTAGTATATTATCTGGGTTATCCCAAAAATCATCATCGAATTGGTCAGACGTTAGGCTAGGATCATGTGCTACTCCAGGCTTCAAAGCCATTAAATTCTGGGCATTCTCAAACACAGAATGGAATAACTCAGAATCTTGAGCTAGTTTTGGTGATTGATGCAATAGCTCAATAATGTCTTGGACTGCTGAATGAAGAATTGTTTTTTTCTCCTCCAACCTGTCAACAAGAGACTAACAACACAGAGGAATGCATGTTAAACCCAACTTTGTAAGACAAAGTAATGTATAATAAACCGTAGTCATATAAGAGTAGTGGTTTTAGAGTAATTGCACTAATCTCAAGTGTTGTACTATTCTGCACGTAGATAGTTCCCATCTTTGATTACTAACAACAACTTGAACTGGTCAGCATAAATTCTTTAATCTGAAAAAAAACTAAAAATAATACAACACAAAACTTGCACTAGTGCTCTATTACAATACCTTTGATCTGTTGCCCACGATAAGCTGTTGACCAATAGACACACCAGGGTTGTTCTCCTGGCAAAGTGGTGCATCCAACCGCCCAAGTCCAAAGCCACCATAAGTAATCTCCAAGGATTCCATTGCCTTTAACATCTTCGTCGACCATCCCTTCAAAGACGGCACAACCCTTTGAACGTCACGCTTGCCTATTACTAACCTGTCAACATACAGTAACTGGGAGGGGGGGAGGGAACAATCATAACAACTCACAAAATATCTCAATTAGCTAACTTAAAGTGGATGTCTGCACCGGTAACTCACAGTTAAGAAGATGATGGGTCCTGTGAACCTGAGACGCTTACGTTGAGACCAATCCTCATGACAGTTGACCAATTTTTTCAACAAAAACCCACACCAATCTAAATCAGCTATCCGATCAACATCATGCAACATATGGACTATCTTCTGGTTGACATACCCATTATGCTCACTTGCAACGAGAGTGCTGACTACCACGACACTGAAATGTCGCTTGAACCACACATCTCCATCTTTGCACCTCAACATCGCATTGCATAGTGCCTTCACCGTCACATCCCTCTCAGGTTGACATAACTTATCCCTCCATTGTCGCAAATATGGCCCTACAACCTGGCTATCCCGTTCTGTAATAGTGATCGGCCCACATGGTAGACCCAATGTTGCTGCTACATCATCCTTAGTGAGTAGTAACTTCATACCATTTGGCAAGTGCACAGACATATCTTCTGGGTGGAAGTTGGTGACCAACCAGTAACCCAACCTTAACGGTGCATTGGTAACCTGAAGTTCAAGCACACCCCCAAATCCAATCTCCCTAACCGCTTCACATTGACGTGAATTGAAGTCTTTTATAGCACACACAAGTGGTTTAGGCCTAGTCTTAATCGTGAGGAACTCTTTGAAAACCCCCACTAGTGCCCTTCCGTCTTTGGCCATTCCTACATCCACCCTAGTGCCCCTACGATCTGCCTCCACAAACCCACGAGGCGCCGTTTGGAAGTCATCATCCGATGAGGTACTATCAGTGCTACCCACCGGTTGGTCTGATGCACAGAACAGAATAATATTAATTACAACATAACTATATTATAACCAACGAACCAAAATGGGCAGTGCATGCACGCCCAAAAAATTAGCTAATTTCAAACCACTACAACACACCAGCACACAAATAAATAAATAAATAACTAAAATGAAAAAACACAAACCTGGTTCTAAAGTAGGCCGACCTGAAGCCACCCTATTCGACAGCGTACACGCACGGAGAGCCATCGACGCTCCACCAGAATAACCGACCAGCTGATCGGAGTCGTGGCAAGACAAGAGCCTCTTTGACCGTCGAACACCAGAGTCCGGGACTCCCCCTCGCCCACCGCCTTGGAGGAGCGCCGGTTGTTCGCTAGGAGGTCCAGTCGCCTACCTCTTCGACCGAATGGTAGAAGATGCAAAGGCCATAGCTCAGTCAATAACGCAATTCACGGAGGAGATGCACTCAGCAAAGAGGTGTATTCGGCAAATTGACCTGTGGGCAGTGCACGAATGGAAATACAAATACATCTAGAATACAAAAGCAATAAATAAAACTAGTGCACGAATAGAAATCGAATACATTTTGAATTCAAAAGCCCTAACTTATCGGTTTACAAAATAGAAGAAAAAGACTAAACTAACCTTCCACGCATAAACTTAATAAGCCTAAACTAATTAAGAAAATAAAACCAATCAAAAATCGCAACCGTAAACCCATATAAATAAAGGGTCCAGATAAATAAAGGGTCCAGATTAGTCCCTAAGTTCCCATCTTAAATCAAGTTCACATTTGAATATGATTCTATATATATATATATATATATATATATATATATATATATATATATATATATATATATATATATATATATTTAGGGTATTGTTTTGGGACTTGGGTGACTAGAAAAAAATAATGTGAATACCCAAAAAAAAAAAAGAGAAAAATAATGTGACCCAAAAATTCAAACGCGTGATTTCTATCAAACAATAACCCTAGTCAAGTGGATCTATTGACTTTGTAATTACAAATTTACAAACTAACTCCTAATGAAAGCGGTTTATTAATTTTTTCACTCCCTTAAAATGTACTTTGTCTTAAGTCTTCAACTAAGTTAATAATTAACCAGCTTGGTTGGTGACTAACACTTTGCTCTTTAATTGGGCCGACTCGGTGCGAACAAGGATTAGTTTGAGTATAGTACGAATTTAAAAGTGCCTCCTACAGTTAAAATTTATTCAAGACACCTTGTGGTCTAGTATTATATATGCTTAGCATACAGTAATCACGATAACATCCGGTAATTCTTAAAAACTAAACCTAAAGTCGTAAATATTGTTGTATTCCAAATGAATATTACTCAATTATAAAATAAAATACAATAAACATAGTACACATTGTAGGAAACCATGTACAATAAACAAATATTCCAATCCATTATAAAAGTATCAATAGGTACTAAGGACACAATGATATATATTACGGAGTACATTACAAATTACAATGATACAGAAGTCCAATATGATTATATGAATAACATTTCATCTTCTGAAGTTTCCTGTTACAGACTGGAAAAAATAGTCTCAGTAAATGGGGTAACAAATTAGTGTTTCTACTTCTTGATACACTATACAAATTACAATTCCCTCAACATGAAACTCACACATCGACTGAGAATGAGCAGCGTGAGTATATAATACAAGGCCAAACGGAAGGAGCTTGCCTTTATGGAGTGCAGCGATTTGATGTCAATGTGTGTAGATTGTGGAAAGATCATCACGACCGGTTGGAGTTCACTGTGCTTGAATGGCCTCCCTTAGTCTGATTTGTTTTTGAATCGGGATCAGCTTCACCATCGTGAGCTTTCAAACCCAAACTCAAATCCAATGTGCTTTCGTTTAGATCATGGCGTGCTGTGCCCGCCTGACATGTATGGCAATTCACAAATTTGAAATTAGAAATGGATCAATAGCTGCTAATGTGTATCATTATATGTTTTGGCTAGCAAAACCGTGTGCCTCAAGTCAGTGAGAGTAGTTGCGAATAATCTAAGATTCATAAGCCAGAAAACGCAACGCTGAATATGAAAGTCGTGCCAAATTTTGGTTCAGTAAAAGGAGAAGATGAAAGAGCAGGCAAGCATATTGGACATTATTGCAGAACAACACGAGTACACATAAGAAAACCATAGTTTAGCACAATTACAATCTGTGTTTTAAACCTTTTTTATTCTCCATTTTTTCCTTTTCTGAAACTATTTTCTCGGGAGAAATGGGATGGATGTCCTAAAGTACCTGGTTTTTCTCCATCGGGGCATCATTGATGTCTGGTTTTTCATCCAAACCATCAGTTGGGGTGGTCTTCTCTGCATCCATTTCAGTTTCAATTGGTTTGGCTTCATCCTCGGCCATTTCTAAGGACTCATTATTTTGCTCTTCAAGCAAAAAAATCTTTGCCAACCATCCAAAAGAAATAAACAGCAAAAGTAAAAACATCATCATTTAACAGAATAAAGACATCAATATTTTTTACCAAATACAATACTTGAACAGTAATCAAGCAAACTGAAAATATTTTTGTTAGTTTTAACAGTTATCATCTTGTTCTCAGAAATTCATGCGCCATGACAACTACAGAAGTAACTTTCCTATTTGTCAGATAAGATAAAATAATACTAATGACCCAGCTTCCATATTGTTTCCCTTAGTCCACAGCCACAAATCTTCATACAGAAATATGTTATATAAAGAAGACAAGCACAATAAGATATATAATAATATAATATACAACCATGGACTTGAACGATATATCGATAAGCAAACACGAGGAGCTAACACTAAACTCTTTGAAATCAACATTTGTTACTTAGCATTCACAAAATACAACAATGCAACCCTAACCATCATCATAACCAGGTGATAAAACACTATTGCGAAGTGAAATACGAAAGCAAAATGAAGGATGTCAGAAACAAATCAAGTGAATCTCAAAATTTTCATTGCCTATCATACCCTTTCCTTGGCCTAAATGTTTCATAACAATTGTAAGGTGAAATAGCAGGATTGATTAGAAATTAGGCATCTTTAAGAGAATAAACATTCAAGCAGACCACTGATTCTCAAAATACCAAAATGGAATGCTCTTTTAATCCAAAACCAATTTGAAACCCCCAAATTGTCAAATAATATTTACACAACACAACAGCATTTATACATTCATCCCAGGAAAGCTATTCAAGTTAACTCCAGTTTTACCAGGTCAAAATTAACTTTCACCTAAAAATTGGAAGGTCAAGAATACACACAATTCATTCTCCGTATACCAATTTGATTACCACAATTGAAGCATGTGCTCGATAGAGCTCTTATACCAAATTTAAGCATGTGCTCTATGTCAATTAATTAAAAGGATAAGCTGGATTGCACATATATGTTTATATATTATATGCTCAATGACCAAAAATCGAAAACCCTAGCTCACTTCAATACCAAATTAAACCACATATAATCCTCCCATAAAGTCAATCCCCAACTCAGGATAAAATTGAGCTCAAAACCTAGACAAATTAAAGCTTTTCATTATTACAGAAGTATGATTAGATACACCGCCATGGCGGCACACTATACAAAGGTAGAGTTTGGAACTAAAACTGAATTGCCAGAAAATTACCGGAATATACTTAAATTTCCGCTTGGGCAGCTCGTCTGCAACGACGTCGTCTTTGGCAGAGCTCTTGGAGTTGCCATTCTTATCGGCGTCGCCGGCGCCGTTGCTGTTATTCTGGCTCGGAGTGATCGGCGTCCACTTGAGAAGCAAGAGGCGAGAGCCGTTAATGTCGTTAAGTTCGCTGTTAGCATGTGCACGGTGGTGGTGGTGGAGGTTGCTGCTGCCGGAGCTCGGCGGCTTCACGTGGATCCACTTCTTCCTCCATTTCCGGACCCGACCCGTGAACACCGTCGTCGGGCCGTACCGAGACGACGTCCGACCGAATCTGGCGCCGACTCCCTCCATCAACTGCGGCGGGCGAAATCTTCAGCTTCGCGTGCCGTTCCTTGTATTTAAAGTTTCTCCTTCTATAAGAATTATTTATTTATTTAAATTCAAGTGATTTTGTCATGTTTAACCTTAAATATTTAAATTAATTACTTGTATTTTAACTTTTAAATTATTATTATATTAAATATTGTCTCGTGATAAACAGATACTACATTGTAACATAGTTAATAGTACTTCAAAAAAAAATATTGTCTCATGTGATGCAGGGTCTAAGCTTATATAATTAAATATAAAGTAATTGTTATAATATTTGTAATAAAAGAAAGAGAAGTATATGATGCATATCTCTTATTGTCCCATGAAAGATACTACATATATAGATTTGGTTCAAATTAACCACTCATGATCTTTAAGCTTTTAAAATTTTATCAGTCATATTCTTCCGGTAAGGACCACAAATGTCATTTTCATAAGAGTTATATATAGAGAGAGATTTTTAGTATAATAGAACATTATTTTTTGAATATTTATTTTTAGTGTATTTCAACTCTTCAAGTTTGTTTGTAATATATCACCTAAAAAAATAAGCGTTTAATACATTAAAGATAAACTTTAAGTATACTAAAAGTTAAAATTTAGTATCGCGGAGCTAACTCACTTGATTTGATCAATCACCCAAAATTTGAGTTTCAACGATACTATAGATATTTGAATATCACCGAAAACTTGGGGTTATTAGGAAACATTGACCGATCATAAATGATGAAGACTTCATGTGCAAATAATGTATAATCAATGGGTGAGAACTTGGAGATTTCAGACTTATGAAGCGACTATCAATTTACTTTTTCCAACAACTTTTGAGAATGAATTGTGAGAACTTAGAATTTGTTTGGTGTACAATGAGAAATTTAACGTATCAATAAAAAAATATTAGTGTTTCATGGTATAATTTGCGATAAATTTTTATGTGAATCATGAATACAAAATACATTTTTAATACATTAAAACACATTATTTGATAATATACAAAATAATGTGCTTTTAATACTCAAATAATATAATTTATATATACAAATAATATACTTTTAGTATATAAAAAAATATTTTTTATTTATGGTCTACCTAACCAATTGTTATATCATGGACCAAGGTTCATATTGTATTGTGAACTTTGGTCAAAAAATTATGTGTCTGCAGTTAGCATATTATGTACATGTAATTAACATTTTTTATAGTTGTAAACAAATTACATGCAAATCACAAGGTAGTTACAGACACATAATATGATCATTTTTTTTTTTTGGAATATAAGGAGGAAAAAATCCGAGATCAGTAGCTTATCCTCACAACATTAGAGGCACCAAGAAGGCCAAGCTCATCTTGTCGCAGAAGTCTTTGAATATCATTTGGGGGTTGATCATACCACTCAAAATTCTCATTTTGCCTATGTCCCTTCTTCGCTAAAGCGTCAGCAATTTTGTTTTGCTCCCTTGGAATATGTCTGGTTCTAATCTCCCACGTTCTTCTCATTAGGCCTCGACACAACTCGAGTATGTTACTGGCAGGGCCATCGTACTCCTCTCTCTCATTGATGAGGCTGATAACCTTGGCACTGTCTGATTCAATTTGTAGTTTGCGGTATCCTAGCTGCCACGCTCTTTGCATTCCAACGTAGATTCCCCACGCCTCCGCTTCCAAAGGCGTGCACGTGTCTACTTTGCTCGTAAAGGCGCCTAGAAAATCAGCTTCCGAGTTCCGGAATATTCCTCCGCTCGTAGCTGTTTTGTGCTTATCAACTGCTCCGTCCGTGTTTAATTTGATCCATCCCTCCTCCGGTGGCTGCCACGGTTGACTTCTTGCATCACTTATCTGTCTCACCATTGGGCCAATTTGTTTGTCCAGGGCTGTTTCAACTTCCTTGAAATGCCCGTGCAGCCATCTAATTTTCTCCTTGGTCTCTCGCTCAACCCCGTTGAAGATGACGTCGTTTCTCCACTTCCAAATCCACCACATCGTGAGTGCAAACCTCGCCACCTTCTGCTTCCTTCTCTGACCGCCCTGATTACCTGTTAACTGCAGACCCAAAATATGTTAACTGCACGCACATAAAATGTTGTGCTTTAAATTTGTTTATAGGTACATAAATGCTCAATTGAAGGTACACATGTTGTGTTTAGTTCATGATCTATAATGCAAAGTAATTTATGGTATAATTTGTTCCATGCAGCTGTGTGGATCTGGCGCATGAAATAATGATTGATAGTTTGTCTCGAGAGTTTTTATGCTTTGAAGGGTTTCGAAATTGGGTTACAAATTTAGAGTAATTTTGCGTGTACTTGCAATTCCTACTTTTATTTTCTACTTCATATGATTTGACATGCTTTATTGCTCAATTTAATAGGAAGTCATGATATTTATTTATTTATTTTCCTACTAATCAAATTTAAACATAAATGAAAGTAAAAATTGAAATTATATTTTTAGAAATATGGAGTACATAAAGTATTTTTCACAAATTTAATTATTGCAGGCCCATTAGAGCGTTGCTGGGCTCAATCTATTCGTAGTTGGGCTGAAATTTTTGTATAGGGCAATTACATATATAAATGCATAAGATTAGGGTTTTCATACCCTAACTCATTGTGCAACAACACTTTGCTTCACAGCAAATCTGCAATGGCGGCCTCTCAGCAGAAGAAGAAGAGTCCCCGGAACCCTGAGCTGATCAGGGGCGTCGGAAAGTACTCGCGCTCCAAGATCTACCACAGGAGAGGCCTTTGGGCCATCAAAGCCAAGAACGGCGGCGCTTTCCCGCGCCACGACAAGAAGCCGGCGGCGGCAGCGGCGGTGGAGAAGCCGCCCAAGTTCTACCCCGCCGACGATGTGAAGAAGCCGCTCGTGAACAAGCACAAGCCGAAGCCGGCTAAGCTCAGGGCGAGTATCACTCCCGGAACTGTTCTCATCATCCTCGCCGGCCGTTTCAAGGGCAAGAGAGTCGTGTTCCTCAAGCAGCTGCCGTCCGGTCTGCTCCTCGTCACCGGACCGTTCAAGATCAACGGCGTTCCCTTGCGCCGCGTGAATCAGGCGTATGTCATTGGAACGTCGACCAAGGTCGACGTTTGTGGCGTCAATGTGGACAAGATTGATGACAAGTACTTCGCTAAGCAGGCTGAGAAGAAGAAGAAGAAGACTGAAGGAGAGTTCTTCGAGTCTGAGAAAGAGGTTTGAGTTTCGTTTATTCTTATCCCTCTTTTACACTGATTCGTTTAAGATATTTTTAATTTAATTTTTCATAATATTAATATCATTGTTTGGTTCGTATAACTATTCCTGAATTAAAGATATTTTAATCCAAATTTGTATAATATTAAGCACATTTCATGATTCTATTAGTTTGATCAATGAATAGTAAATATAATATGATTGATGAATAGTAAATGATACATATAAAATGAGACTGAGACAGAGGGAGTGATTATGATTAGAAGTGTTGATGTTATTATTGTGTTCTGTGTGTATATAGGAGAAGAATGTGATCTCACAGGAGAAGAAAGATGAGCAGAAGGCTGTGGATGCTGCATTGATCAAAGCCATTGAAGCAGTGCCGGATTTGAAGGCTTATTTGGGTGCAAGGTTCTCGCTCAAGGCAGGCATGAAACCTCACGAGCTTGTCTTTTGAATTAGTGAAATATCGAAACCCGATTTTGTTTAGTTATGTTGTCTTGTTTTGTTCTATTAAAGCTTTGGTTTTGCCTATGACAGACTTGTTAATTTAGAGAATGCAAGCAAACAGATTTTCTTTGTTGATCACTTCACGGTTTGTTAATCACTTGACTTGGTGTCTCTCTAGCATTTTGATAAGGTTTGAATATGGTATAGATATCGAAATTTGATTTGTTTTCTGAGTTTGTGTTATGTTATGTGTGATTCAGTATTTTGTCTTTGGTGTAATGGTGTTGTAGTGATGGAATGTGAGATGAGGTAAAATGTTGAATAAGTAGGGCTTGGAAGTTGAGTAAACCGTGACCTCCAAAAAGGAGGTAGCTGCCTAGTGGTACAAGGCACATTCTTTATAAAGGGGTCTTTAGATTGATTCACATTTTATGTAAAACGAAATGAGGTAGCTAAATTGGTATATATTTCTAGGGGGTTTGGCACTTTAAGTTGCCAAAGTTTATGGGATCTATTTCGGTATTCTTTAGGGTTGACGAGATGTACTACCCTGTGATTGTTTCTACTGTTTCTTAGAAGGGATCTCTAGTTGGAAGTGTTCTTTCACTTAGCCTACATTCTCACCTTAAGGTAAAGTATATTATGACGATGCAGTTCTGTGGAGTTATTTTTGATTATCTCTTTGCTGGTCTGTTGGTGTTACTGCTCTCGTTTTTCTTGGCTGATATATTGTATATAACTATACAAGTAGAGAGCCTTGTTCTTAATAATCGGAACATGTTGAGGCGCTTGCCATGGGATTGAATGCCCTTTCGTTGTTTCAAAGTTTTCTTGGCAGATACCTCTGTGTAGTATTCATATATGCTTGGGCTGCTCCCTGCATTTTAAAGCAGTAATATTCTATATAAGGGGAGTATGGTTGCAAGAGTGAACCTTAAAGGAATTGTCGGAAGGGCACCACCGGAAGTGGAGCCTGTGGCTTAATTTGACTCAATACAGGGAAACTTACTAGGTCTAGACATAGTAAGGATTGTGGCTTAATTTAACTCAACACGGGTATAAGGGGAGTATGGTTGCAAGGCTGAACCTTAAAGGAATTGACAGAAGGGCACCACCAGAAGTGGAGCTTGTGGCTTAATTTGACTCAACACGGCAAAACAACACGGCAAAACTTACCAGGTCCTTAATTTGACTCAACACGGGAAAACTTATCAGGTTTAGACATACTAAGGATTGATAGACATACTAAGGATTTATCAGGTTACCTCAGCCTGCTAACTAGCGGGGTTCTGTTCAAATTCTGATTTTCCTAATCCATCTTGTGACACTATGCAGGGAGAGACATTATTCTTGCTAACTAGCAGGGTTCTGTTCCTTTGAAAATTCTGATTTTCCTAATCCATCTAGTGACACTAGGCAGGAAGAGTGACATTTTTCGTTCGTCCATAGAATATTTACATTTGATAATCATATGTCAAGGTTTCAATTTGCCCATGCACGTAACCGCTAGAGAATGGAACGGTTTGTTTTCGGTTTACATTAACACTTTACCAACCAAAATATTGGTTCAAATGCCGCTATCAGAAAACATCTCCGGAAATAATAAAAAGAGATTATTACCGAAATGGTCCCTCGACTATTGTGAAATTATCAATTTGGTCCTCGACAATTTGTCGTACACAATTAAGTCCCTCGACTTTGAAAATTTTAACCAATTTGGTCCTCCGTTTATTGTGCCGTTAAACATCCGTTAAATCAGGACCAAATTAGTAATTTTGCTATAGTCAAGGGACCATTTCAGTGAAAATTAATTACCAATTTGGTCCCTTGACTATAAAAAAATTACTAGTTTGGTCCCGATTTAACGGATGTTTAATAGAAAAATAAACGGAGGACCAAATTGGTTAAATTTTTTAAAGTCGAGGGACTTAATTGGTCACGAAAAATTGTTGAGGACCAAATTGGTAATTTCGTAATAGTCTAGGAACCATTTTGGTAATAAACTCTAATAAAAAATTCTATGGTGCCAGAGTTGATACTCAAAATCGTGTCGCTTGAATATGTCATAATTCACACATTAGTCGATCAACTATCAATTTTTTCAATTAGGACCTCAAGTATTTAATTCCTACTCAATAAGGTTATCAATCACATTATTGAGTAAGATTGAATAGTTGAAGATGATAACAATGATAGTCGAGAATTAATTTTGGAATTGTTGCATAGTTGATGAATGATTTTGGGTATTAACTTTATCTTATGAGTACAGTTGTTCTTTTTTCTTTGTAATCATACAGTAAAATCAAACTACATCAAGTGTGTAATAGTTTGTAAATTGTATACGTAAAGTAAACCACATTATGAAGATTGAAAGACCATGTGTATGATACATAGATTTCTCATGGCACCACCTGAAATCTCTGAGCATGCTGAATCGACTTTTTTTTGTAAAGACATTCACAGCCTTATTTTGCTGTGTATAGTTGCTATACTTAAAACGAAATGTTACTTTTCGTAATGGTCACGTTTCACAGAACCTTCACACATCTGATCTCTGCTACTCCGTACAATATAATGAGATTTATGGTGCGTTGTGGCCTTGTGGGAGATGGACGGAACCTTCAATATTGTAAATATCACCATCATCATCATATGGTGTCGGGATTGTGATGAAATGTATAATGCATCTACATTACGTTAATAGGAAATTTCTTATAGTAAGGTATAATTTTGGAATCTTGTTAACATTCTTTTAATCAAATTCGTCACACGAGATCTTCATAATGTGATTTACTTTTAAGTATCGGGATTTATACGTGCACTCTAAAAAAAAATAGCTACGAATTTCTCTCGTCACCCAAAAAAATCAAGGAATAACATGGCAAGGAAACCAACAATGCACACTCTCGGATAATAATTGTGAGTTTTACTCGTCATTCAAAAAATACCAAGGAAAAATAAGCATAGCAAACAAATTAATTAACCATGAACTCTTAGATAATAGTTGCAAGTTTTCCTTGTCATTCAAAAAAAAAACATAACAAGGAAACTAATCATGCACAATCTTGGATAATAGATGTAAGTTTTACTCGTCATCCAAAAAATACTAAGGGGGTATTTGGTTGGATAGAAAATCTTTTCCATGGTGGAAAAGATTTTTCCATGAAGTGGAGGAAAATGTGTTTTTCCGTTGTTTGGTTGGATGGAAAATGTTTTCCATTGGAACTTGAGTTCCCAAAAGTTGTCCTTGTTTGGTCATAAGGATAATTGTTATTCTTAGGTCAGGGGCGGCCGGACCGGGGGTTACTCGCGATTAGTAATGGCACAACCAGAAGAGGAGTAGGGGAGACAAGGTTACACGCTGGGTAGCGCAACGCATCTGTTTCGGGTACAGAGGCGACGGGGGGTGCTAACCCGGCCACCCGGTCAGGGGCAGGCCAGCCATAGGTTCGAATCTTGCCACCTTTCTTGTGGATCATCCTGTGGTTACCGGATGATGGGAATAACAAAGCAGAAATTTGGAAATGAGCGCGAAATGTCAGGAAAAAAAATTCTTAGTTGGAAGGTGGTATTTTATTTTCCATGGAGTTTGGGAAGAAAGTTTGAGCAAGTAGACTATTTTACCCTCATCAATAATAATAATATAATATATTATCACTATTAATTGTTAAGGGCATATTGGTCTTTATATTCATACTTCCTTACCATTCCAAATCCAACCAAACAATAGAATTCATATTTCCAGTAATTTCTTTTTTTCAAACCAAACAATGGAATCTATTTTCCTGGTAATTTGTTTTCCATGGAATTTGAATTTCATTAATTCAAATATTTTCCAACGAACCAAACGGGCTGTAAGAGAAAACATGGCAAGGAAACTAACCATCACACTCTGGGATAATAGTTGTGAGCTTCTCTAGTCACCCTAAAAAAAATCCAAGGAAGAACCCAACAATGAAACCAACCGTGTACGCTCTTAGATAATAACTATAGTTTTTATTGTCACCCAAAAAATCAAGAGAGAACATAGCAAGGAAATCAATCGTGCATACTCTCATAAAGTTTTCTTCGTCATCCAAAAAATAAATAAAAAAAAAATAAAAACATGATAAAGAAACCAACTACATATGCATTTTGGATAATAACTACGAATTTTCATTGTGATTAAATAACAAGGGAGAAAATGGGAAGGAAAACAACAAAGTAAAGAAAAGGTAAGAAAACAAGAGTAGAAGTTACACCGGGCGTGACAAGGCTCTTAGGTATTGCTAGCTTTTTGCGGTATAGGAAGCTGCGACGAAAGTCAAGAAGTGAAAGTACAACAAACCAAAACACATATAAAGTAGCAAACTAACTTTGCTTAATTCCTTGCCTAACGCCCACTCTATCCCCACCCCAAACAAGAAAAAAGAAAAAAAGTTTGCCTTAGTTGCAACTTGCATGGTTAGCTGATCATTAATCACTGTGAAAACAGATAGCAGAGACGAGCGAGATGAGGACGCGGCAGTGGAGTGTTGTGACGGCGGTGGTTCTTGCGGCGGCGGCGGCGGTTGTGGGAGGACAAGAACATCATCATGTGGTGGGAGGGGACAGAGGATGGGAAGTGTCAAATGATATTGCTTCCTGGTCCGCCGCCAGAATTTTCAGTGTTGGTGACACTATCTGTAAGTATTTGAATGTTAAATTACCAAAAACATCTCTTTAGTGAATTAAAAAAAAAATGTTTCAAACTTTGAAGATTTTTTTATTTTTTTTTCTTGAGTAGCTGAGTATCATACATCTCTCATATTTGATTCTTAATTATCCAATTTTTTCACTTTGAATCATTTTGATCAATATTCTATAACCAATTTTAACCGAGAGTCTTACGAATGATAGTCATGCATGTGAGTTGTTTGGATTCAAACAAACATGCAATAGAATATATTGATTTTGGGGTTAGTGTTGATGAAAATCAAATAAGATTGGCGAAAAAATTGACAGAAATTTGATAGTCATATACCAATAATTGTGAAAATTTGATAGGTAATGACCAAATCAGAAAAAAGTTCAATTGTTGAAAGATTTAAAAAAAAAAAAGAGGATAAAACTCTTTAATTTTCATAAAACAAAAATGAAAAATTGGCCAGTTCATTGATTTTTTTGATTTAAGCTGATCAATTATGTACAAACTTTAACCACAATATTATATTTATCTAATGCACACCCTCAGCAGGTCGTACCTGCTGCGATTTTCAAAAAATGAAAAAGGGGAGTTTGTGTTGAGATGAATTTGTCTCCCATAATAATTTGTTGTGGAATGGAGCAGGGTTCACATACTCGGCCGCAGAAGAGAGTATCGCGGAGCTAGGAAGTAGGGAAGAATACATGTCCTGCGATCTCTCCAACCCCATCACAATGTACACCAACGGCATAGACAAAATCCCCCTCCACCGAGAGGGAGTTCGCTACTTCGTCAGTGGAAACCTACACAGCTGCATAAATGGCCTCAAAGTACCCATCACTGTCCAATCTCAAGCCAAAACCCGCCCATTGCTCCTCCCACTCCAGGCAGATGCACCCACTGCACCTTCTGCTTCCACACGCCTCACTACTGGACTACTACGCACCCTTTTGCTGCTATTTCCGATCCTCTTTTACCTTTAGCTATATATGTTTCTCTAATCACAGCTGCTATATATACAGCTCTATGCATAATATATTTTTCAGCATCGATCTGTTATGTATCCAATTATTCCCGCAACTTGTGATTTATATTTTACTCATTATTCCATTTCAATCATATGAAGTAATATTATCTTAATGATGTTTTAATTTGCTTTACGTACGAAATCTAAATATAATATTACCCTAATGAAACAAGCCTTCCCCTTACTCAACCCCTACTCCACTGCTATTTATTTTTTGCATCACATTAATTCAACTGATTTAGCCGAGTTTTAAAAGTATACGGTAATTTCCGGGGATTGGACCAATCTCATACAAGAAACACATTACGCATCCACACATTACCCAGTAGAAAGTAGAAACTAAATTGCATAGGAATAGGAAATTATGAAACCCTAAAAAAATGGAAAGTGTAAGAAAAGTACAAAGATCAAATGAAAATACTAATCTAAACATTCGCAGATCCATTCTTTGGGAGAAGGAAAAGAGTATTTTCACTATTAATCTTTTTTTACTTTTGTAACATTTCAACTTATAATCTTCGACTATCACCCTTTTCCACTATAATCCCTTAATTTGATTTTTAAATCATTTAAATTATTCCTGCTAGTTTTACAACCAAACATCTCTTTTGTGCACATGTTGATTTCAAGTGATGTTTGACCAAAAAACTCGCCAAAAGACTAAAAATGATAAGAATTCAAAATTTAAACAGTAATGGTGTAAACAAAATGATAGGCACCAAAAGTAGAAAGGAAAAAAAAAAAAAAAAAAAAAAACTTAAGGATCAATGCAAGAGGAGAGAAATCAAACGGTACACAGCATTATGTTAGTTACGGTTGAAAACTGAGATTAGTTAAGATAGGTATAAATGACCACCAGACAGGCTGAGGTTTATAACATTATTAAGTATTAGTAGGGTGCCAAATTACATAATAAGCTACAAAGGTGTACTTAACAAGAAAAGCACACAATGAAACAACCCACCGGCTGTAGGTACATACCGGTACACAAGCTCATGACGAGCGGGGCAAGATTTTGTGGCCACTTTTCCGGCCTATCTAAAAAAAAGTTACTTTCTTGTTTCTCCCTTTCCGTTCTAATCAATAATAAATTGTTTTTTTAAATAAAATAAAAATTAACTCACTACATCGCCCTCTTGCATTTTCAGCTAGTATCACCAGTGGAGGTTGGAGAATCCATCAAGTCAGGATCATTGTGTTGTTCATCATTGGCCTATTGGTTAGCCCTATCAGAGGAAGGAGAAAAGTGTCGTGTCATATAAAGATTCAACTCTACAGCTGATGGATCATGCGATGTTATGGAATAGGTAAAAAATACGGAAAAGAATCGACACAAACTATTTCACCTCTCTCTCAACACTACATAGCTGGCCGTATTGGTCTTTTGTATCCTGGATATTCTCCTCAGTACAGCCGCGAAAGTGTCCTTGTCCTGAATAAAAATTATCAAATCCAGTTATATAAAGCGTGGAAAGGGTGCAGCATCACAGATACAATCATACGGAATGTTGTGATATGCTAAATGTGGTTCTGCCGTGTTCATGTAACAGAATTTATCAAGCTGTGCATGATGCATCATCTGGACAGATGAACTATTACATTGACAGGTTCAGATGTCGATTCATTTGCAGGAGAAAAAAAAAAAGAAAAAAAAAAGACCTGATCAAGCAAAAAATGTCAGACCTCTCTAGACTTTAGTCGTGATTTAAATTGGTTAACAAGGTCCTGAGTGGTGACTGGTTTTTTCTGCAGCAGAACAGCTCTGATTTCATCTTCAGTGACAGGTCCAGTGGAAGGTGTTGAAGCAGTTTTCGCAGATGATGATGATGATGCACCCTTGGTTGCACTATTCTTTGCAGCAGATGGAACTTCTTCTTTCACAGACTTTGCATCCTGAAACTCAAAAATAAAAGAAGCCAATCAATTAAAATTGACAAATTCATCTCATTCTAAAATAAAATCAGTTATCAACAGTCAACTCCTTAAGTTTATCAAGTTCAAATAAGATTTCACACAATCACAGTTCAGTTCATGGCATACAGTTTCCGTCTTGACTTTTTTCGATGGAGCACCATTAGCAGATTTTGGCTCGTCTCCATTAGCTTTTCTTTTAGCCTTTGCTGACTTTGAAGTTGAGGGGGTTGTTCGATTGGATCCAGAAGCAGGTGGTTTTGCAGGACTGCTGGTCTCAACCGGTTCCTCTTTAGGAGTATCTTTCAGCTTTGGAGCTAATACAGGTGATGAGAAATCTTCTTCCTGGAATTTTTTCCCATGGGGTGGAGGGTGGGGACAAAAGAAACCAAGTGTGAACTTTCATAATGGAAGAATAAAAGGCCATCTGCAATAGGTAACTACATATGCACAATTACTGAGATGAAAAATGAAAATAGTTGTACTTGACAACCAAATAAATGCATCCTTACCTCTTCATCTTCATCATCATCCTCTGCATCTGACTCATTCATCCCGTTAGCTTTCCCAAGGAGTTTCTTCAACTCTTTACCTGATTTGCTCAAACCCCCTCCTCCTTCTTCATCAGCTTCATCCTCATCCTCTTCATCCTAAAACAGAAGAAAGAAAGGTGAAATATATGCTGCCAAATCATAAATAACATGACACTATCATAATAATAATACAGAATGGTGTTCTATGTTCCTAATCCCCAACTCCATTTATTAAATTTTGATACATCTAACAAGTATATATAACCAAAACAATATTTCATATTTCATATTAACTTATAACAAGATATGAGTAGAGTGCATAATAAAATGTTGGAAGTTTCTAGCTATAAGATTTAAGACATTTACAAGTGCCCTATACTGATATGCATTATTAACTTAAGTATTATCAACAACCCATGAACATTAAGTGCCCAACCAAGTGCACAACAAACCTGCTTAATTTCTGGAGGAGCAGGGATTTCAGGAGCCAAATCTTCCCTTTCCTCAGGATCATTTCCAACAGCTTCATCATCATCTGTAAATATCTCTTCATGCTCCCAATCATCACCTGGGAAAATATGTAAATAGAAGTTAGGACTCCGTAAGATGAAGCTATATATCAAATCAATGTTCACTTCGGAGTAGTAATTGTCAGGTATAAAGGAGCAATCTAAAACATCCAGCAATAGCAAGAAATTCATGTCCTCATTCCTCAGCAAATAATATGTAGGGAAAGTACAACCTTGTTTAAAACATCCCCATGTTGAAAGAGACAGAGGGATGGATGAATAAAGGGAATAAATAAACTGGTAAATTAGCAGGTATCTATCAGAATCAGTGTGTGCAAGAAAGGTGCATAACCTACAGAGTTAAGATGGACATAGGAGTCCGGTAAGGAGAACTCCCTACAGTTCTTATGTGCCACACATGACACAACTAGAAGGTAAACTTAAAACAAGTTGCCATATTTGAAACAAGAAGATTTTAACCTTTTTCAATATCATCATCATCCAGATCAAGATCACCACCTCTTGGTCCCTCTTCATCATCATCACCACTTCTTTTGTTGAGTCCTAACCTATTTTTCCTTGCAGATTCATCTTCTTCATCTTCTTCTCCATGATCTGAGGCATTGCCCTCCTCATCGTCACCGGATTTCTTGCGAGCCCTACCACCACCACCTCCACTTTCCTTGTCATCAAACTTTTCGACTTCTCCAAAGGCAGCAGGTCCGTTATTTGCTGCTTTCATCATCCATCTTTGGTACCCATCAGCAGTTTTCCTTCTGTTTTTCATCTTCTCTTCTGCTTCTTCTAGAGTAAGCTGCTTGTATTGTGCAACTTTGTTGAAGTTGTACCTAAGATTATTGGCAAGCTAATAATAATCTAAACCTATATAAACCTAAGGGAGTCATATGTGCCGTGTATCATAAATATAAGATATTGATAGCATAAGCATTAATCATGTATACCAGGACCCAGCAGGAATGGCAACAAACTCTCTACCCTGCAGCATTAGTAGGTAATATGTTGCTGATTGTGCACCCTCAAGCTGACCAAGGTACTGAGACTGGCCTGTTTCATCCTCCAATAACCATGGTTTATTCTTGAACTTCTCCTGCAAAATGCAATCACTTGATGGTAAAACTAGCCAGTTTACAAAACCATTAGCAGCAATAACTATTAAACCATTAGCAGCTAATACAAAAACCAAAAGGGAAAGATAAAACGTGAGGCATTTATATCCAAAAAATATCAATACCCGTAAAGTATCTGTTACTTGGCGTCCTTGCAAACCTTCTTTCTGCAGAGACCACTTGTTCTCATTCTTCTTCTTTGAAAAATTTGGCAACCCCGTAGCAAATCTCCCAATGAAATAATTCTTGTCGTTAGTAGAGCATGCTCGAACATTGTATTCCTATTTATACCACAAATCAAGGCCAAGTTTCAGCTTATAACTATCTACAGAAAATAATTGCAGCAGAATGCAGGCAGGTCAGAAAATCACATATAGAAGGCTCATTTGCTAGGCAGTGACAGACATTGTAATCCTTCTGTTTGCCTCCGGATATTGATATACAATATGAGAAAGGGGAAATTAAATAACTCTATACGTATAACACTTTTTTTTTCAAAATTATTTATGGTAAATGCAAAATTAACACATTACATAGGAAGAGAGGTTGATTAAAAGCTTAGATGGCCAAAGCACAATACATCTTTGATACGCCAAGACTTCAATTCTTCAAATGGTCATGAAATAGAACACTAACTTCTTCAACTTATTTATTTACTAAATTATATGGTAAACTAGTCTAGTTTCTATGCTGTCCAGACCACAAATTACATGCAAATCCTTTACAACAGTTGAATTTTACCTCTAAATTATGCCACAAATTACAAGGAAATCCTTCAAAACAACTGAAAAACTATAATTAAATTATTCATTCCAATAAATTAAACCAGAGTATTATGGTGCGATAAGCAGGTAGTCATGATTCACTAATACAGTTAGATAGATAGATATGTTCCATGCCAGGAAATGTTAGCGGACTCTTCAAACACATATACCTAGCAGTTAAATTTCACTAACCTTTGAACAAATCATAAATCCTAATATAAACATAATTTGATTGGAAAATCCAGAAACTCGTCAGATTTATTTGAACAAAAAAAAAAAAATCAGAGACGGAAGGCGAACCCGAATCAATCGAGTGATTGGAGTGCCGCACTTGTTGCAGGTGCCCTTGTTCTCGGCCATGGTTTTGCCGCACGACACGCAGAGAGTCAAGTGCTTGCAGGTGCTTCCGTACAGCTCCGACGACGATCCGCAGCCGCTGCATGATGGCTTCAGAATCAAATCCGTGGACATTCTTCTCCGCCCTAATCTCTCTTACCTTCTGCAAAATTCACAGTAAATGTATTAATAATTGATTGAATTTAGGATCAGATTTAAAATTGCCAGTGAGGTTTATCAGATTTTACGGTTTCTTGTTAATTTCAGTCGGATTATTGATTTGATCAGAGACTTCGAATTCGAAAGCTCTATTTATCTCCTGTAGTCCTTTGTCGAGAAGGAATGGAGATGAAAGTGCGTGAATCCGTATAAATAGACCAATTGTTCAGTGTACGACGTCGTTTACGAAAATAAAGGAAAACCCCAACTTCGATCCTAAAGTTGTTGGTTATGTGTGAGAATCCGTATAAATAGCACCAAGGGTCCAAGAGTTCATATACGACGTCGTTTAAGAAAGTAAAGGTATAAGTGTATAACCCAATTTTGGTCCAAGTGTTGTTGGTTAATTGTTTTTTTGTCACTAATTACTTCATGTGCTCGATTAGTCCTTAAGCTATTCAAAAGGTTGCAGTTTTCATCCTTGATCTAACATCTAATGTTATATCTAATATGGTTTCTGGCAATTTATATCGTGGACCAGGATGCACAATGTATTATGCATCTCGTATCAAAATGTTAGGAGATGAGTTCTGTGTATTCTAGGCTATCGTTCTGTGTATTTATGTTAGTAACACAAGTTGTGATGTGTTTGTGCATTCGAATGTTTAGGAAGATAATTCTGTGTATTTTGTGTCAATATTTTGTGTATTCTATACATCCGTTCTGTGTATTCATGTTATTAACACAAGTTTTGATGTGTTTGTGCATTCGAATGTTAGGAAGATAGGTTCTGTGTATTTTGTGTCAAATATTATGTGTACTCTAGACAAACGTTCTGTGTATTATAGGCAAATGTTCTGTGTATTCATGTTCTGTGTGTGTTTTTGTGATCTGATGAACTTGTGTGTTTTTTGTTCTTGCTTCTTCGTTACTGTTTTTGTTGTTGTTCAAATTATAGTTATATTTTAATTTTTTTTTTAAAAAAAAACCTGTAATACTCCGCATACGCGCCGCTCGTTTCGGACCAGGGTCCATGGTATAACTATGCGGTTTCTATAACACTGAAATCTTAATATTAGAAGTAATTGATGGACACCCTGAGTTGGGTACCCAATTAGGGATACGCCCCAATATCAAGAGTCCACAGCTCGATCACGTTGCCCATAAGATAAGCAAGGCCAAAAGGTTGCAGTCTGGTAGCCTGCTTGGAGTTGGTTGTTGGGTTGGGGTGCCCAACGGGGTGCACATCCTCTGAAGCAGTTATGTAAAGATCTTTCAGAGATTCTTTCATATTTTGCGCGAGATTTCCTTCTTCAGCATTAAGAAAGAAATATGATAGTTTAGACAACTTTCTTAAGTCTAAATTTGTTAATTTCTTCTGACTTTCCTTCTAAAAAGCTCATTAATCTTGTATAAATATCTCTGGGTCACATTGTAAATAGTTCTGATTTTAATAGAGTGCAATTACTCTGTCTCTTTATTTTCTCAATCTTCTTTACTTTTACCTTTCGGTTGTGTTGGCTCGCCGTCCGGTCCTCTGTGACCGTAAAACCAACACTAATAATTCACTTTAATCTCTCATGTAAAAGTTATAAATCTAACAATTTTTTTTGATAAATAAAAAATCAATATAGAATCATCATCTTTGCTAATCTACAAATGGTAAGAGGTTTACTTTTGACCACCATTGTTAAGGCTCATATTAGCTTTATTATTGAACTAGGTATATCAAATTTATAACATTCTAACGATAAATAAACTAATCCATACACATTATCAAGATTGTCAACGTATTAATTTGGAAATGAATACATCACACATTAGTTAACAAAAAAAAGTTATAAAATTCATAAATATTGAATTCATATTATATTTTTTTAGAAAAAGTAATAGTATACAGTATACATACTTCTAGTTCTTTGCTCCATCTTTTTTTACTATGTATTTACATTCTTATTCATCCCGAAAAATAGTAGGTCATAACTTTTATTATTTTTTATTTCTTTTATGTCAATAAAATCATAAAACGTTGTAGGAATTTTATTTAATGAGAGTTCATGTACCATTTTTCATAGAAAAATATAATTGATAATTTGGATAATAATTTTAATTTGGTATGATTAATAATTGTTAAAGTAAAAAATTTAAATGGGTAAATGTTTAAATATAATTATGATAATATTTAATATATAATTGTCCACACAATGTGAAACCTCTTGTCCTAAGGGGCCCTGCACACCAACTTGACGAGATGTTGAAAGGATAGATCGCAGTGACTCAGTAGTCTCATAGAGTCATAGATGGAAGGACCAGTGCTTGTTGTTCGCAAGGAGCCAACCACATTAGGTGTAATTCTTAAGGCTGTCAAGTCTCGATTCTCCATCCGTACTCATAATCATACCAACTCAAATGCCCGTGCGAGCCCATTTAATATATACTAAACGAAATTTAACGATATAATAATAATGACAATACAACATTTATAGTGCAATGTGCAACTAAATCGTCGTAAAAGTACAAACGTAAACTTGAATTCTTCTTATAAGAGCAACCTCACAAGTTGAGTTTTTTACAGGCCAACCAAGACAGATAAAATAGGAGAAAAAAAAAGGAGTTTACTGTTAGAAAAACAAAAAACAATTCATTTACATGCCGAATTGGGAGTGACAGTTCCCTACATGCGCAAGTTACGGGACATCTTGCTTTCATTTCTCCATTCAATGAGTCGCACAAAAATTTTAATTTTGCAATATTTAAAACTTGTAAAAGAGCTCCACCCACCATCAATTAAAAACCCCATCTCAAATTTTTTGTTCTGATTTTTTTTTTTCCAAATATTAATGTCATTTCCCATTTGTTTTCATCACTTGGTTATCTCATAATGGATGAGTTTTATAGTGGTCTAGTCAGCAATATGAGTTTTAATGAAACCCAACAGCTATGGTTAAGTGTTAGATATGGCTCTCAGACTATCACGTGGTCATACCAGATTGGTCCCCATGACCATGCTAATCTACTTCAACTTCAATCTCAGTCGTTGATTTCACCTACTACTCTACTATACAAATTACTCATTTGAATTATTGTTAAAACTCACAATTTATGATTCCATCTAACCCACAACCGTTATTCATGACAAATATTAGATTCTCCATTCCATTTTATGTCATCTGTTTCGATTAACAAGAGTTATTAAAGTTATTTATATCTTAAAACTTTTTATAATATTAAATTTAAAATAAGTATATATAATTTATATATTTAAAATTACATCAAACTTATTATTAAATATAAAAGATTAAATATAAAAAATAATAAAATACAAAAGAAACTAAACTGGAGAATAAATTGTTAAATTTGACAAATAAATAATAAACATGGCAAATAAAGTGTTTTTTTCTCAAACATTACTATAAAATATATATTTGCATATTTATAATATTTGTATAAATAAAAACTTTTATTTTCATAATTACTTTCTCATTCCAGGACCCCCTTGCATTTAGAATAATCGCTATGTGCCAATAGACCCTAAGTCCATATAATATTTTTGATATTTTTAAATTTTTCTTATCTTTTTAATATAGAATATAATTTTATCATGAATTCAATTTTTGTAAACCTTCTCTCCTCTCAAATCCATGAAGTACGCAGACTGAGAAGGGAAAGATAGTGAGTCACTCCAGCTTCCGTGCTGGCTCCGCCTCCCTCTATTTAACTCTATCCAAAATCTCGCATTGCTTTACGGCATTTGCCTTCCCGACGACTCACCGGAGCTTGCTACGACGCCGTATCATGGGACTGAAATCATTCCTCGAAGTCAAGTCCGACTCCCACTTCCCGCTCGAGAACCTCCCCTTCGGCGTTTTCAAGCCCGAATCCGGTTCCGATGCTCGGCCGGGCGTCGCTATCGGCGGCTACGTTGCCGACCTCTCTGTGATCGCCGCTGCCGGTCTCTTTGACGGTCCGTGTTTGCGGAACTCGGATTGCTTCACACAGGTCTATCCATTTCCTCATTTTGATCAAACTCGTTTGTGTTGATTTTTTTTGTACGGAGTGTTTTTTTTAATGCTCCGTTTGATTTGCCGGAGTAAATATGTTCGAACTTTGAAATCAATTTTGTACTCCGACTACTTTCTGGAACGAAGAGTTTGCATCAAACACTTTCTAATCTCAATTTTACTTTGATTTTGTCTGGCTGAAGCTAATTGTACTTGCTCAGTTGCTCGTATAATTATGTAATGTCAGTTACTGAATTTATCGGACCTTTTAAGGACAGGATTTTTTATTTTTAAAGATGCATGGGACTGTTGCTTGAATTGAGATGGTGATAAGTGATCAGCTGAAAAAAAATTCACACCTGATTTGTTTAAGTTGGTTGTACACTTATAATGCAGCCTAATCTTAACAAATTTTTGCATTTGGGACGGCCTGCATGGAAGGAAGCTCGTGAAACACTACAAAAGCTACTATCAGGTATTGATTTCTTCAAAAAGGAAGGAAATTTGATCATAATCTAATCTTCTGCGTTCTTAATCTGTGTCCTGTACCTGAACTTATGTTAGTTTTATTTGAAACTTAAAGTTCTTATGCACGGCCCTGATGTTGGGGTGTGACAGAGTGGGATCTAATGTTTTTGGATATTCTGCTCTGTTCTTGTGCAGCTACTGAACCAAAATTGCGTGACAATGCAAGTTTACGGCAGAAAGCTCTTATCCCCATGGTTAGACTTATGTCAAGATTTGTAATGTATGATAAAGGACTCTTGTTTTGTTGTTTATAGTTATATGGTTGTCTTGATGCAATAGGACAAGGTGGAAATGGTTCTCCCTATTGCAATTGGTGATTACACAGACTTCTTTTCATCCATGCATCATGCAAAGAATTGTGGAACCATATTTCGAGGCCCAGAGAACCCAATAAACCGTAATTGGTATGTAATTGTAACCAATATTAAAAAATTGGTTTGTAAGTATACAGATAAGAATTGAGGACAACCCCCCTCCTCTCTCCTACCCAAGGAATAAACTATAAAATGAAATAACGGTACTGGTATGTATTTCCAAACATTCTAGCTTTCTTATGGGAAATTGGGAATTGATCATTCATTTTCAGGTTCCATCTTCCTATTGCGTATCATGGACGAGCATCATCAATTGTAGTATCTGGCACTGATATTATTAGACCAAGGTAAACGTATGATGCTTCCTTCACTTTAGTTAAGAGCTTGCATTTGTTAATTTGTTTATTTGATTAAAACAGTTAAGACAAGTTATTTTTATAAGATTCCCTTTAATGTTTGATCATAATGCAAGAGTATTGAATCCTTTTGTGTGTAAATACAGTTCTGAAATGAATGCTTCTTAGTTTGATTCTTGAAGTAGTAGTCCACATCTCTGAAAGTAGTTCCTAGAGAGGGTGAAAGCTTGGGAATATTTGTTTGGGAAATGGTATATAATCACCAGCATCTATTATATTTTGCATCTTCCTTGTCATACTTGGTGCAAATTTTTATTTTTATTTTTGGATAAGTTTTTGACAATTTTTTAAATCTGATGATAGCCTCTTGTTGTCTCATGATTCAAATAAGGAAATAATTCTGCTTTTGTTCTAATTCTCAACTTTCATTTGATCCAGGGGTCAAGCTTCTCCAACAGGTGACTCTGCAGCATATTTTGGACCTTCTCGGAAGCTGGACTTTGAGCTAGAAATGGTGAGCTACTGAGCTCGTCTCTGGTGCTATAAAAGATCAGTGTTTCCAGTAAACCTAATTTTGTTTTATCAAATTATTATATTATGTTTGCTCCTTAGAGAACAGGTCTCTAATTTTCTATTCTTACTCCTAGGCTGCTGTAGTTGGCCCTGGAAATGAACTAGGGAAGTCTGTGAGTATTGATGAGGCCAGGGACCATATCTTTGGGCTTGTCTTAATGAATGATTGGAGTGGTATGCATAATTTAATTTATTTTACTTTTCAGTCTTTAAGTCTTTTGTTCTTACTAGTGCCATACTGATGAGAATCTGGTGTAAACAGCAAGAGATATCCAAGCTTGGGAATATGTGCCTCTTGGTCCTTTCCTAGGGAAAAGTTTTGGTAAGAAATCTGAGTGCTTTTGTTTCATCATCTTCATTTTCTCTTTTAATAACTAATAACTGCTAAATTACATGTGATGTTGACCTGAGCTCTCTGTCTTGGTTATGCTGAATACTGGAAGTTTTATGTAATTTAATTTGTGGCTGTCTCAGGAACTACGGTTTCACCTTGGATTGTGACCTTAGATGCTCTAGAGCCCTTTTCCTGTGATGCTCCTAAGCAGGTATCTTGATTTCTTCCCTACCTTTAGGGCATAAAGAACGGGAGCAGTTACCAGGAGAGTTTTGCTAGCTTAAGAACTCCGTTCTTATATTTTGACAGGACCCTCCTCCCTTGCCATATCTTGCAGAGAAGATATCCAAAAACTATGACATTTCGTTGGAGGTATTTTATGATTCACTTTGTCATATCATGATTATGACATTTCCTTTTAGTATATGTTATGGAAAGAAGGAACTTTATATCTTGCTAGTTGACTGGAAAATGGAAGAAAGATGCAAAAACTTTTCCTTAGGCTCTTTTTCTAAATCAGATCTTTTAATATGGAATAACTTATTAAGTGTAAGCATTTTTATCCATTTTTATGCAAGGTTCTCATTAAACCTGCTGGGCAAGAAGATTCATGTACTGTCACAAGAAGCAACTTCAAGCACTTGTAAGTATTTTGACCTCCATTGCTTTCATTTTCATGATTTCATCATGTCTCAGAACTAGTTTCTTTTATTGATTAATATGATTATATGGAATACTGTGTAGTTAAAGTTGTCGTTGAAGCTATAATTTTTGTAAAAAGGGGAATTCTTCGTCTATAATTCTAGGGTAAAACACATTTAACCAACCTGCTGTATATGTAATGTAGACGGAGTTCTTCATTTAGAATTATAGGGTAAAATACATTTAATCACTCTGATGTTACATAAATATATTATACAAATCCTTAGATGATCTTACTCCTATGAACTGTAGTTTCTAATTTGTTACTTTTTCACCTTGCTAATTTATCATTTCATTTTGGTACAGATATTGGACAGTAACCCAACAACTTGCACACCATACTGTCAATGGTTGCAACCTAAGGCCTGGCGATCTTCTAGGAACTGGGACTATTAGTGGACCTGTAAGCATTTTGAGTTCACACAATGATATGTGATGCCCCTCTAATGAAATTTATTTTTATTTTCCTTCTTAGTCTGAATTTTCTCATTTAGTGAAATGATAAACAATGCTCTGTTTGATGTACTGCTATGATCCTTGACTTTCTCTACAGGAACCAGAATCCTACGGTTGCTTGCTAGAATTAACTTGGAATGGACAAAAACCTCTATCTTTGGGTGGAGTAACTCGTACGTTCTTAGAAGACGGGGATGAAGTCACTTTTACTGGTTACTGCAAGGTTCCACTTCCATGACTTCATTGTTTTTTCCTAGCAGAGTTTACCTGCTTGTCTTTCATATTCTTGTACACCTGATGCAAAGTTCCTTGAAAAAACAAAAGGCCAGGTTTAACAGTGTTAATAGAATTGTTTAAGTAGCATTTATGTTACTGACTAAATGTGAAGCGGCTGTGCCCCCCTGCATTTCTCTTTCACTTGAATATCATAGTTGTAGTAGAGACTTATACATTATAGTTTTTTTTTTTTTTTTTTACAGGGAGATGGCTACAACATAGGCTTTGGAACGTGCTCAGGAAAGATACTCCCATCACCATAATGAGACACTAATTCATGCTGGCTTGAAAACTTCTATTCGTGTATCGGCCATGCAGTGATTAGGTCCAAATTTATGTAAAATTTTCATGGATTATGTATTATGTTCATTCACCCGTGATTCTGATTAGAAACATTAAATGATCAATACTTCTCAGTTTCTTTTGATACATCTTATAAGGGGCGGGAATGATAAGGTTTGGATTTAGATCTACTACTTGAAAAGAGGTGTCGGTTACTATTAAGTTACACCTTAAATCTCGTAGCCGAATTTGTATTATTTAATTTTGCCAGTGCATTAATGTACTGTTAAGTTTGTCATTTTACTGTGAATGGTGTCATCTATTTGAAAGCACAGGTTGATACTTGACTGATATTAATATATTATAGAGGAGAAGACATTAGCCCATCCTCTTACAACGAGGAACACACCTCAACAGTGTTCTCTGTATGGACAAAAATGTTGTAATTATTTGGGTTAGGTAACAATTATTTGTATTATTTTTAAATGAAGAGTTATTTTCTTGTTCGATGATCATTAATCAATGTACCTGACAGCTGCCAAGTTCTGTTTCTGGTAATTCTTTTAGCGCTTAATTTGAATTATTGGTGGGCCTTTATGGTTCACAAATCAGAACCTCCATGGCAGAGCGCTCACTCTGTAATTTTTTAGTATAAATTCCCCTCTCGTTTTCCGAAGATTTCGGACTATGCTCTCCTGGGTGATCACTGCAAACATCGCCTGACCGCCCTGTAATTCGCCGTTGCTGTATAGAATGGTGTTGAAATCGTTCGTTGAAGTCCACCCGGAGTCGCACTTTCCACTCCAGAACCTCCCCTATGGTATGTTCAAGCCCAACCACTGCTCTGAAGCTCGGCCAGGCGTGGCCATTGGAGACTTCGTCTTGGACATCTCAGTGATCGCCTCTGCTGGTCTTCTCGACGGCCCATTTCTCAGGAACTCCAATTGCTTCAATCAGGTTCCTGCTATTTCTGCATTTTGGTTTATTCATCCTCTCTTAATTTCAAATTTTGAAGCTCTGCTTCTGCTTCTATGAAGTGTATATGGGAGAGAGTTTAATTCTGAAAGAATTATATGGTGCAGCCTAATCTAAACAAATTCTTGGAACTGGGAAGGCCGGCATGGAAGGAAGCTCATGCCACGCTACAAAAGCTTTTATCTGGTATACTCTTTTCTACTACTACTACTTTCTGCTTTTGATAATCGTTCTAAGATTTCCTGTAGAGCAGGAATTGGAGTTATGGTTACCAGATTCCAGAGTCTGGTCTGTCACTCACTTTCCCATTGTATTTATGTAGAGACTGAACCGACATTACGCGACAATGCAAACCTGAGGCAGAAAGCGCTTGTTCCAATGGTAAGACATTTGTGGACATATCAATGCTAAGTAGCCTATTTGGAGGCATTTGTGCTTTTTTGAATTATAATTTTGTGTTGATGAATGTTACTTTAGGAGAAGGTGCAGATGCTTCTCCCTGTTGCAGTAGGAGACTACACAGACTTCTATTCGTCGATCAATCATGCTAGGAATTGTGGGCTTATGTTTCGAGGTGCTGGGGAACCAATAAAGCCTAACTGGTATGGCAATAGGAAATAATGAAGCTGAAAATGTTATACTCAGATGGAAGATACTGATACTGAAAGAAATTAACATAAAGCTGGAAATAACACCCTGATATTTTCTTCTATTCATCTTGACTGGCTTTTGGCTCTTTTTAGGTTCCATCTCCCCATCGCGTACCATGGACGAGCATCATCTATTGTCGTCTCTGGCACTGATATTATTAGACCAAGGTGACTCAACATTTCATCAGTTCATTTATTTGCTTACCTGTTCAAGAAGTCTATGCAAAGACCTTAGGACTAAACTTCTCTACAGCTAAATGCAACTGTTGCCTTCTCAATGCATGATGTGCTACTTCTGTTTCAATGATGGTCAAACTTTTCCTTCCAAATTGGCAACAATTAGCTCCCTTTTTTGTAATAATTTCTGCAATTTTGGTTCTGTTTAGAGGACAAGATCGTCCAGTTGGAAATTCTCCTCCATATTTTGGACCTTCTCGAAAGATGGACTTTGAGCTTGAAATGGTAAGATGTTATCAAATGCCCTTATAGAAGACAGAATATCAAAGATATTTTGTTTTACACACTTTTCCCGCTATAACTAACTTTTCTTTCACCTTCTGCTAATTCTGCTAAAAGGCAGCTGTAGTTGGTCCTGGAAATGAATTAGGAAAGCCTGTAGACGTGAATGAAGCTGCAGATCACATATTTGGGCTCGTTTTGATGAATGACTGGAGTGGTATACTTAATATCTATTGCATCTTTTAAAAAGTCCTTGTGTTAAGCTTTTCACACCAAACTGATAAGTGTCTAAAACAGCTCGAGACATTCAAGGGTGGGAATGCATCCCACTCGGTCCTTTTCTTGGAAAGAACTTTGGTAAGAGATTCTATTTTCCTGTAATTATCTTTCATCATTTCAGCTTTTTATCTTTATGTTATGTTCTCTATCAGGCACAACGATATCCCCCTGGATCGTGCCTTTAGATTCCCTCGAGCCTTTTGCATGTGATGCTCCGACACAGGTAACTTATTTCCTTTTCTCTAGAACACTAGGCAATGCACCAGTGAAGTTCAGATAATAAACGAACTTCTTTTCTTTCTGCAGAACCCCCCTCCCTTGCCATATCTTTCAGAAAAGAAGTCCAGAAACTATGACATCTCATTGGAGGTACTTTCATATCCTTAACTGAGAGGACTTATTTGCTTCAAACAAAGTGAAATTTTATGGGCACTCAATGCAAGAAATTATTGTTCATTTTCGTTGCAAGGTTCACATTAAACCATCTGGACATGAAGATTCATATGTTGTCTCCAAAAGCAACTTTAAACACTTGTAAGGATTACTATCAGCTTAAACTTTTGGTTGAAACGAAATTTATCCTTCAATTCATTGTTTCTTAATATTTGGCACAGATACTGGACCATTGCTCAACAACTCGCGCACCACACTATAAACGGCTGTAACCTAAAGCCTGGTGACCTGCTTGGAAGTGGGACTATAAGTGGACCTGTAAGAACTCCAATCCACTATGTACTCCTCTTTCTCTTGGCTTTGGTTTCAACTTTCACAACACATTCTTCCCATTTGCTCCCCAGGAGCCAGATTCTTATGGAAGCCTTCTGGAATTGACGTGGAACGGGCAAAAACCTTTAACCATAGCTGGAGAAACTCGCACCTTCTTACAAGATGGAGATGAAGTCATTATTTCTGGTTTCTGCAAGGTTCATTCCCCATTTCCACTGAACTGAACTATCTATTCACTCTGCTAACTATACTGGTATACTTAGTCTGTATTAAAAACTGATACCACTTTTCCTCATCAGGGTGATGGCTATACAGTTGGTTTTGGAACATGCTCAGGAAAGATTCTCCCTTTCCCAGCTTAACCCTCTTTTGTGGACTCTAAGGGATGACTATAAACCACGTCAAGACAGGGTTTGCTCAGTACACATCTTCGAGTAGTAACTGCAAGTTTGTCTCGTCACTAAAGGATGACTAAATCTTTCTTTTCTGTTATACTGGTTTTGGTCTATTCATGATGTTGCAGTTGTAGAATGAGCAGTGCAGAACAAAAATCAGAAAACCAGATCTGAGATTTTAAAATGTTGTGAAATAAAGTACAAAGATTTACCTTGCATTGCAATCTCAAATCCAAAATAACATGTGACTCGTTACAATGTAATATTGTAAGTCCAAAGAGTTAATAATGGCCCATTAAGACTTAAACTCATAACCTCCCATGTGAAAGCCACTAGATTACAAGGTTATTGGCTGTATACTGTTAATAGACATATTATGTGATTAATAATATGTTTTTTTTTTAAATAATAATATGTTAAATGCGAAGCAAATCCTGATATGTGATATAACAATTGATCCAGCTGAGGGAGTACTTTCCTTCCTGACCTCGGGACCCAGTGGCCCACTTAAAGCAAAAGCGAGGACCGTTAGTCAAATGCCAGTAGGACCACTAACGGCGTAATACCCGCCAAAAGTTGGCCCCAAGTATAAATTACACTCTCTCCCCTTCTCCAACCTTCTTTTACCGTTCACGCGCTCCGCCGTGTCCACAGCTCACATCCACGCTCCACCACCGACGCCGCCGTGTTCTCTTCCCAATGAGAGGTGCCTTCTTCTTCTCTTCTCCCACAACCACCACTACAGTCACTCACACTTTCCACAATGACCATCCTACCCAGCTTTCCGAACACACTTCCTTCCAGATTCCCGTCCAGTCCCCGTCCGATGATCAAGAATCCGCCGCTGCAGCCGTTACGATACAGTCGGCTTACCGCTCTCACGTCGTCCGCAAGCTCGTCAAGAAGATCTCGGCCGTCAATCGCGAAGCTAACTATCTCCAACGCCTCATCCAACTCCAGGCACGCAATTCAACACCTCCCTCTTTGTATTCGCCGCTTTGAATCATCGATGCTGCTTTGTATCTGTTTATAACGTTTCGTGTGTTAATTATGTGGTACATGAATAGTTTGCTTTAGTTCTGAAGCAATTGTTGATTGCAGGAGACGGTTGATGCTGTGAGAAGCAACGAGCGGGAGAGGATCAGAATCAACGAAGCATTGATGGAATTACTGTTCAGATTAGACTCTGTCCCCGGTTTTGATCCAACGGTCAGGGACTTGAGGCGACACGTTAGCCGTAGGATTGTAGGGTTGCAGGAGATACTGGATGCGGTTTCGGATGCCAAAGTGGAAAGCTGGGACGGTTTCATGAGGGACTGGGATGATGTTCTCGAGAAGATCGAGAGCGAAGTGTGCAAGGAAAGAGGGAATGGAGATCTGGAGAGGTTTTGTGCTGAGCATTTGGGATTTCGATGCCTTCAACAGTTTCTTCGTGACCAGTGGTGATAACTGATAAGTGTAATGGTGCTCTATCTCTCTATATATGCACAACACTTCTTATAGATCCACTACCAGAACTAAACTGCCTTGCTTTCTGTATATATAAAAGACAAATGTTACACTGCAAAAAAAATAGAATTCTGAGTAGATTTGCCTTATGGCCTGGATATCATTTTGCTTTTATTCCACTCTAAGTTGCCTGGAACAGTGACATATATATACATTAATTTTGTCAATTCCCCAGTTGGAATACTTTGTTTCATTTTTGTAATGTTCTGTAAGGCTATGAGCCTTCTGATTTGAGAGAATTAATTTTCTGAACTCTGAATTCTGAATGAAGATTGGCAGCTGGAAATGGTTGCCAGAACAACATCAAATTATAGTCCAAGGTAAGTAATCAATAAAACTGATCGGAAAAAGTACTCTTTGTTGTACGTGTTATGCAAACCAAAGCTCTTGGTAGTTATTGGGTGGTTTGGCAATTAGCTGATTAGTTGATTGTGTTAGTTGTTTTGACTAGCTGATAGTCATAGATTCGTTTTCAAGCTGCTTATTAATATTCTCGTTTCTGATTTAGTCTTCTAGATAACTAGATTAGCTGATATTGGATTTCCTGAAGATTGTTTTGTTCATTATTGTGGACATATTTGATATTTTTTGTGTGCAGAACGAAGATGATTAGTCTCTCTCATGCACACACAGACACAACAGATATATGCCAAATTGTCAAAAGCCTTGTGGTTGAGTTGTATAAGTTTGCGACGTTAGGTAAGAGTAACAGATTTTATCCGCAACCCCTTCAAATGTATCAAAAAAGACACCACACACATATATATATATCATGCAGTGCAGGACAGCAGAATCCAGAAACTGATATGGACATTATATTGAAAAAAGGAGTGTTGAAGCACCAGTTCTGATTCATGAATATTAACTGAGATCTTGGATAAACCAAGTAGCTAGCAGGTAGACCTCTGTTTCAGGCAGAACAGCTGCATTTGCATGGAGACAAGCAGTTCTTGCAATCAGACAACCTTGGATAGCCGCCATTGCAGTCGCATTTCTTGCTGCACTTGGAGCGCGAGGAGCCACCCCACAGACACTGAGCCATGCAACACATGATGGTTGAACATTTTGGGCAATCTTTCATGGTGTGCTTAACTATGCAGTCCCGGCATCCCCCGCTATCTGTATCACAGGCTGAAGAAAGGGATGGCATCTCCCATAGCATCAGCAGTATCAGAGTGCACGCAAAGATCAACTGAGGTGACCTCCCTTCCATTTCTCTGTGCATTACAATTGCATATTCTCAAATCTCAGGGTCTTATTTATAGACAGTTCTTTATCTGTGACCAGGTAAAGATTCAACTATTCAGAACCGTTGGATTAGAGTGTGATGGTTCAAAGGTTTTGACTTCAGTTCATGAGTCTGTGTAGGCATTAAATCCCCCATTAATGTGGTTGCTTCTCTTTTATCTTGAAGTTGGCTATGCCTTGGGTTGCTCAATTTCTCATCTCCTCGTTATGTCCCAATTCATAAACTTTTCCTTCCACCCACCTTCTTGTCAAAACTAATGTGTTTGAGCTGTCATATGAAGTCTCTTGTCATTTATTAGTATGGTTATTAACGACACTTGAAACTCAAATTTCCCCACAAATGACACTAGATAAAGAAATAAGATTTATAAATGTGGTCGTCTTCTCTGTTCTTCTATGGTGACCCGCGCACGCCGGTAGCCGGCCGATTTGTGGTCGGAAATAGTACTGGGGCGGCGGAGGGTTGTCGGTACCCTAGTGACCTCCTATCACAGGTCACTAACCAGTTTTTGAATTTCAATGCACCAAAATAAAATGTTAGATGAGTTTAATGGTAACTTTAAAAAATTTGCTTAATTGACTTTTTATGTAAAATTCTAGAGTTTATTAGACACTTTTCCCTTTAATTTATAAAATGAGCCTTGAGGCCTCTAGAATGAATAAACAATTAAAAAAAAAAACTTTTTCTGAGGTGTTTTGGGAAAAGGCAAACCTCAAACATCGCTATGTGCAGCCGGAGCCAAGTCACCAAACATGCTCTTTGTGTGATTGGCTTGATTGAGGGATTATTGATAATAATTATATTGAATTCATGACTTTTAGGTATAATAATTATACTTTATCCACTTTAAGAGTTGTATCTAACTTATTTTGAATTATGATTATATGGCTTGGATTCATGTAAAATATACAAGCCAAGCTGTGCTTTGGTAGTTAAATTTGTTAACTAGAGGAAAGAGAAAAATTGTCTGATTTGAAACATTCTTGAAATTTGTAAATGCATAATTGATCGGGAATGAGAGGTTGGTGTGCATGGTTCACATTTGTAGAGAACATAATGGAGTATGTAATTGATCTTTTAGTTGAGTGTGTTCCATCAACTTCAATTAGGATACCCTAAGGGAGGAGGACATCGGCAAGATTTGGTCACGTTGACTAGAATTTATTTATTTTTTTAAGTCTGCAGAAAATGAAATGTTATCTCCCAATATTGTACATTATACAGCATTACAGCCAATCCAAAGACCAAAGAGTCTAGTTTCCCCTACCAATTGTATCCCTCCTGCATTGAAATTTCTAAACAACTTAGTAACACTTTCCATCAAAACCTCAAATAACCCAACGCATTTTATGCAAGCCACAAAAATTTTGTTTACACTGTCATATTTTCTTCTTCTTATCCTGACAAAATATGTGAGAGACTGTAAATCACAACTCAGTGACCTAGTAACATTGTGCTGTTACATATACATGAATTCAAATTTCTAACATCATGTGATCAGAAGAAAGGGCAGGTGATGTTATTGGGACTAACTAATGTATGATGCTTGACAGTCTCTACAAAAGCAAGAAACTCACTGCACACTTTCACATCAGCCTTGTTCTTCAAGAATGGTGGGAAGAACAGCCAAAAACTCGTGAGAATCACAAAGCAAACTGCCAATGGCCCCGACACAAAACCTGGCACCCAAAACCTCCCTTTCAACCATTTCTTCACCCCAATTTCCACACCCAAACATGCCCCATGCAGCACGAAGAACCCCAACACTTCCCCGCTCGGCCTCACCCTCCCAATGTTGTAGAAAACGAGCTCGTGCATCACCCCCGACACAACGAACGTCGCCATCACCGCCGTCACCACCGCCCACTTCCTCGACAATACGCGCCCCGTCGCCGACTTCACCGGCGCGTACACCGTGGGGCGCAAGATGTTGCTCACAATCAGGTTCCACCTGCTAAGACTTAATCTGTTATATTGTTATGTTGGCCTAGTGTTGTGGTTCAGGTGTAAATAGTTTTCTGCTTTCATGCTCTATATTCTATTTATTGTTTAATAAATTACTTCAGTATCACATGGTATCATAGCTTACTCTCTAGCGAGAATTTTTATTTAAATTTGTGCGCCAACCCACTTACCAATCAAACTCACCTCCTCCCCCAGAAGTCCTGCAGCGAGGTCGCGAGGTGCGGCTCGTTGAACGGCGGCTCCATCTCCATTCCCGTCCCTGCCCGGACCGCGGCAGCCACCGCCACTAACATCAGCTCAAGACAAAAGTAAATGTGGAGGCAGTAGCAGAACAGTAGAAGATTTCGGTGAATATATTTTTGGTACTTATACACACGAAACAAGATCAACAGCAACATCAATTTCGTCAAATGATTAACAGAAGACCTCCGAGCTTTCTTGGGCTGCGATGATGATGACTCCTGCAACAGTAAGAGGATGTTTAATTTATTCGGTTAATAACTAAACCTAATTAATAAGCCAATGATCTTGTGGTTTATAATGGCACAAAGTGACTCTGTGAGGTCATGCAAAAGTGGTATTGACTCTTTGTGCGTGAGTAGATTGAGAAAATAGTTATTAACAAATACATACTGCATTATAATAGAGAGTTAATAGTACTAAAAAAATCTAATTAATTGGTAAAATATTTTAATCATTAATTGAATTAAAATTCTTATGTCTGAATTAACTAAATTTAATTTTTTTGATTAATTGGTCAGCCAATTAAAATATTTTAATCTAATTTTTTAAAAATCTTAAAATTTATAAATAAAAAATTTCAATACTTATTTTCACACAAAAAAAATAGTTATTATATCAATATATAAATCATAAAAATTTTTAAAAACTAGTTTATGAATTATAAAAAAAAAATTACTCAGTAAAACAAACACACATACATACAAACACACGTAATTCAATTAACTATATTTTCGAACCGAATTAACCATTAACTGAAATTCTTAAAGATGACTTTTGATACTTTTTCATCAATTAAATTCTTGGAAAAATATTTCTAAAGAATATATTTGATGAGAAAACTTTGTGAGAAAAATTAATCCACACATTTGGTGATAACCTAGAAACATGAAAATTGAATTAGCTAATAAATTAATTAAGATATTTAGTTAGCTTAAGCTTTCTTATTAGAAATTTTTTAAAATCTCTAATATATCCTTACTATATACAAATGAAAATGATATAACAAAAAATTTCAGTATGCAACTAGAATATTCAAAATATAAAATAATATGTATGTAAAAAGTGTTGAGAAAGATTAAAAATAAACATAACAAATATTTGATAATTTAATAAATCATTTATAAATGACTAATTTATATACCCAAAAATTACCGCCTGCAACTAGAATTTTCAAAATACAAAACAATATGCATGTAAAAAGTGTTGAGAAATATAAAATTTTTTTAGAAACAATGTTGTAATCTTTCCTAACGATGGGGGAGACAAATTTGGTAAATTTTCATAATAGGGCAAAAATAATAAATACTACCTCCGTCCCAAAATGGTTGTCTAATTCGTTTAACGAGGCTTGACTGAAGTAATTTTTAATCCAATTTTTCATAATATTAAGTTTAGCATTAATATATAAAATTTATATATTTAAAAACTACATTAAAAGTACTATTAAACACAAAAAATTAAATTTAAAAATAATAAAAAATTACTAAAGAAAATAAGTAAAGAAGAAAGAGTTGGTTTGACCAATAAATAGTAAATAGGACAGGTAAAATGGGACATAGGGAGTACATAATTAAATAAATTTGGTAAATTCTTGATCACTTTAAGGGAAAAAAAAATCTATTTCAACTAGGTAGAATTTTCTAGAGTCATTTCCATTTTTGGTCCTACTGTTATTGGGGCATTGCCAATTTTAGTCCACTTCATTAATTTTTGTCACATTGTGGCCAGTCTTATGTAGTCCTTACCGCTTTTAGTCCATTGTTAAAATTTTCGTCAAATGACCGTCCAAAACAGGGGTATTTTGGTCTTTTCATGCTTTGATCATCTCCTTTACCCTTGCAGTTATTTTCCTTACACATTTTCATCCAATGAAGAGCTTCGGCGAAAGCCATGGCTTTTTAATGTGGCTCACATGGCTTTCGCCGAACCTTTTCATTAGATGAAAATGTGTAAGGAAAACCACTGCAAAGGGTCAAGGAGATGACCAAATCAAAAAAGACCAAAAAATATCCCCGTTTTGGACGGCCATTTGATGAAAATTTTAACGGTGGACTAAAAGTGGTAATGACTAAATAAGACTGGGCATAATGTGACAAAAATTAATGAAGTGGACTAAAATTGACAATACCCCAATAACAGTAGGACCAAAAATGAAAATGACTCAATTTTCTATGTTTGAACTTTATAAATCAAAAATTACACTAAATGTGAAAATTATTTTTTCACATTTTAAAATCTCAAAGAAGTGTAAACTTTTCTTGCTACCACCCACCCTAAAAAATCTTTAACCATTAATCCATTGAATCAAAATATTTTTATTAAAAAATAATTAACCAAAATTTTCCAGTTTCATCAATCACCCATATTTATATACCTGCAAACTCTGAAACTTGATGGGCAGACAAGCCACGAGAACGAAGGACGAGAGAGGGAGCGGCGGGGAAGAAGCCAAAGGCCCATCGCCAAACGCGAAGAGGAGAACCTTAAAACTCGCCAGCCATGCAATGAAGAAAGAAGAGGTGGCGCCCAGATTGATGGAGTGGAGGTTAAGAGGGAGAACCATAAAGAGACAGGCAACTGGGATGAGAGAGAGAGCTCTTGTAATGGTGGGTTTAGGGAGAAGAAGCTTATCAATGGCGTGGCAATAGCATAAACAACCCAACACTGTGCTCCATACCACCATGAAACTCTTGATTTCGCCTTCCATAATCATCATCGTCACTTTAATTCCCAGATTTCCAGACAGATCGGATCTGACAATAATCTGTCTGTTTCAAAGAAACCTTAAAAACTGCAAAAAGTGGATTCTGCAGATCAGATGGTTTAATGTCTGAAATCTGAATCCTATATATGTTGTTTTCGGATTTGGATTATATATTGCAGACTAAATGGTCTGAAAAGTCTTTATATTTTCGGAGTCAAAGTCAAAGAAATTGTTCCCTCAAAATCTGGGGTAGATTAAGCAACTGCGCTAACTCCGCTAAGCATGGGCCCACGGCTTGCGCTATTAATCATTTTTTATTTTTGTTTAAAATTATTAAAATAAAAATAAAAAAATTATTTTTTAAATATGGTATACATGTCATTTTTTTGTGGCAAATTATACCATGGTCTACCTTGTATTGTAGACACTGGTTCAAAAATAACCTTCAGATTCTGTATAAGTAGTTGACACATTTGGCACTTGCTGTTGAAAGTTTTTGTACCTATAACTATCATATTATATGTCAACAATGATCAAGTTATTTGTTTACATGTACAAAAATTGTTAACTGTATGTACAGAATGTGTTAACTGAAAGTACATAATTTTTGTATTACGATTCACAATGTAATATGAACCCAATTAATCTATAAATCTATGACAAAAAATGAAATTAACTCTATTAATTATAATGTATATACTCACAATTTCAAAAAAAAAATAGAAAATACAAATCAATAAATAATCTAATCTAATAAGGTCATCTCTAGACTGCTAGACTTTTCTGAGTTTTCTCCCTATTTGACTTCCTGGTTAATAATAATAATAATAATAATAATAATAATAATAATAATAATAATAAAAAAAAATAAATAAATAAAAATAATAATAATATTATATTTTTTTTACTATACTTCTGACTTTTACCTTTAGCTTTTGACATGATGCAAGCTTATTGCGGGGCTGTGGCCGGTGGGAGTAGATGGTTCATGACTTCATGGTTGTATGATTAAACTATATTATATTTATATATTCAGTTTAAATTTCTTAACTTTAAATTTTAACGTGAGAGATAATCTTTTTCACTTGCTCAAAGTTATTACAGAAATTTGAGACGGAATTAAAACTATTTTGATTTATCAAATTATGAATAAAAAGTTTCAAATGCTGACATCAATTCCCCTCCAACACCCGAAAAAACGAGTTGAAGTTATAATAATAAGGGAAAAGTGTCAAATTAGTTCCCTAAGTCAACTGGATAGTGCAATTAGGTCCCCTAAGTGAAAAAAACTTCATTCAAGTCCCTTAAACCGGTAAAATTGTTCAATTAAGTCCAATTTTACACATTTAGCACGTTAAATCGCTGTGGTGTTGACACGTGTCTTTTTATTTTATTTTTTAAATAAATTTATTTATTTATTAAATATTAAAAATATTATTAAAAAAAAANAAACTTGATGGGCAGACAAGCCACGAGAACGAAGGACGAGAGAGGGAGCGGCGGGGAAGAAGCCAAAGGCCCATCGCCAAACGCGAAGAGGAGAACCTTAAAACTCGCCAGCCATGCAATGAAGAAAGAAGAGGTGGCGCCCAGATTGATGGAGTGGAGGTTAAGAGGGAGAACCATAAAGAGACAGGCAACTGGGATGAGAGAGAGAGCTCTTGTAATGGTGGGTTTAGGGAGAAGAAGCTTATCAATGGCGTGGCAATAGCATAAACAACCCAACACTGTGCTCCATACCACCATGAAACTCTTGATTTCGCCTTCCATAATCATCATCGTCACTTTAATTCCCAGATTTCCAGACAGATCGGATCTGACAATAATCTGTCTGTTTCAAAGAAACCTTAAAAACTGCAAAAAGTGGATTCTGCAGATCAGATGGTTTAATGTCTGAAATCTGAATCCTATATATGTTGTTTTCGGATTTGGATTATATATTGCAGACTAAATGGTCTGAAAAGTCTTTATATTTTCGGAGTCAAAGTCAAAGAAATTGTTCCCTCAAAATCTGGGGTAGATTAAGCAACTGCGCTAACTCCGCTAAGCATGGGCCCACGGCTTGCGCTATTAATCATTTTTTATTTTTGTTTAAAATTATTAAAATAAAAATAAAAAAATTATTTTTTAAATATGGTATACATGTCATTTTTTTGTGGCAAATTATACCATGGTCTACCTTGTATTGTAGACACTGGTTCAAAAATAACCTTCAGATTCTGTATAAGTAGTTGACACATTTGGCACTTGCTGTTGAAAGTTTTTGTACCTATAACTATCATATTATATGTCAACAATGATCAAGTTATTTGTTTACATGTACAAAAATTGTTAACTGTATGTACAGAATGTGTTAACTGAAAGTACATAATTTTTGTATTACGATTCACAATGTAATATGAACCCAATTAATCTATAAATCTATGACAAAAAATGAAATTAACTCTATTAATTATAATGTATATACTCACAATTTCAAAAAAAAAATAGAAAATACAAATCAATAAATAATCTAATCTAATAAGGTCATCTCTAGACTGCTAGACTTTTCTGAGTTTTCTCCCTATTTGACTTCCTGGTTAATAATAATAATAATAATAATAATAATAATAATAATAATAATAATAAAAAAAAATAAATAAATAAAAATAATAATAATATTATATTTTTTTTACTATACTTCTGACTTTTACCTTTAGCTTTTGACATGATGCAAGCTTATTGCGGGGCTGTGGCCGGTGGGAGTAGATGGTTCATGACTTCATGGTTGTATGATTAAACTATATTATATTTATATATTCAGTTTAAATTTCTTAACTTTAAATTTTAACGTGAGAGATAATCTTTTTCACTTGCTCAAAGTTATTACAGAAATTTGAGACGGAATTAAAACTATTTTGATTTATCAAATTATGAATAAAAAGTTTCAAATGCTGACATCAATTCCCCTCCAACACCCGAAAAAACGAGTTGAAGTTATAATAATAAGGGAAAAGTGTCAAATTAGTTCCCTAAGTCAACTGGATAGTGCAATTAGGTCCCCTAAGTGAAAAAAACTTCATTCAAGTCCCTTAAACCGGTAAAATTGTTCAATTAAGTCCAATTTTACACATTTAGCACGTTAAATCGCTGTGGTGTTGACACGTGTCTTTTTATTTTATTTTTTAAATAAATTTATTTATTTATTAAATATTAAAAATATTATTAAAAAAAAAAAAAAAAAAAAAAAACCAGCAATGCCCACCCCCTTCACGTATCTCTCTCGCATGGAAGCTAAGCAACCACCACCATGAACTTCCGTCTCTGTCACTCTCTCCCGAGCCATCTCACCCTCACCTTCTTCTCTCCGCCCTCAGCCTCTCCTCTCTTCTTCCCGTCGACGGCAGCAGTGGCGGTGACCAGCAGCGACGATCGATGGCGAGCTCCGACCTTACTGGAATCTCCGACGAAGCAGCAGATCCGGCGGGTCTTCTTCCTTCCTCGACGACGAACAACACCAGCAACAAGGACTCCGGTGGTATAGTGGACGGTGAACTCCGGCGTAGGCGCGTAGCAGCCTTCGTCCCCCCTCCTCGCTTGAGTGCGGAGCTTGGCAGCAACAGATCTAACGTGGCAACAGTTCCTCCCGACGGTAAACAACGGCGGCGACCTCTAGTTCTCCTTCGGAGAGCAGCGACATCAAGCGGTGGTGGTTGGCGGTGTTGTGATGAGAGCAATGGTTGCCGGCGGTGTGGTTGGTGTTTTCCGGCGAAACGGATCGTGTGAGCATTGTGGATGTTACGGCTGTCCTTGTTTTTTTTTTTTTAATAATATTTTTAATATTTAATAAATAAATAAATAAATTTCTTTAAAAAATAAAATAAAAGACATGTGTCAACACCACAGTGATTTAACCTGCTAAATAGATAAAATTGGACTTAATTGAACAATTTTGCCGGTTTAGGGGACTTGAATGAAGTTTTTTTCACTTAGGGGACCTAATTGCACTATTCAGTTGACTTAGGGGACTAATTTGACACTTTTCCCTAATAATAACAACAACAACAATAATAAGAACAACATAATGGAACGGAGGGAGCAAGAGGGAAGCATATATTATTAATGTTCTTTTTGATGATTTCTACCATGGATGAGTGGTATTTATAGGATTATGATATGAATAAATAAACATTATTTATACAAGAAACGACTTTCAAGCGGGTTTGTCCGTCATCCCTAGAGGACACGTGTTTTATTCCTAAGTCAACACTTGTTGGAACTTGAAAACATCATTTCTTAAATGTTTTTGTCAACATTTAAAACATATAATAAATTTTATCCCGTTTCACACCAAAGAGACTGCTTGATTGAGTGGTAGAGAGTGCCATCTATTAAACAAGAGATCGAGAGTTTTAATCTCCTAGCATATCAACATTATATGAAATTATGAATAACAGTTATGTGGACCATGATCCACCCAGTAATTTGCCAGTTGAAGGAGGATGAGGATACTATTTATATAAGAAATAGCCAAGTGTCTGGGCTAGCGGGTTTGTCATAGGCCTACTATAGCTTAGTTATCACTAGAGGACGTGTTTTATCCCTAAGTCAATACTTGTTGGAGCTTGCTATAATAAATATTATCCCGTTTTATACCAAAAGAAACTACTGGACTAAATAGTAGAGTGTGTCACCTATTAAACAGAAAAATTGTGGGTTCGAACCTCATAATTTGGAGGTCCACAATTATTTATTTTAATTTGTTGTTTTATAATAACAATTTTGATATACGAAATTACGAATAAAAAGCTTGAAATGCTGACGTCACATCCCGGAGAAACGAGTTGAACTTATCATACTCCGCAAACGCTTTGGGCAGCGCCCGACACCTCAGCAGCTGCGGGAAGAAGAGCCAAAAGCCGGTGACCAAAACGAAGCCGACGGAGAGCGCCGCCGCGAGGATCCTCGGCGGCTGAAGCCTGCCGTTGAGCGCCTTCTTGGCGGCGATCTCGAGGGCCAGGCACGTGCCGTGAAGAAGGAAGAAGCACGTGATCTCCCACGTGGGCTTCACCCGGCCCAGATAGTAGAACATGAGCTCGTGCATGAGGCCGGAGACGGCGAACGTGGACATGACGGCGGGGAACGCCGCCCATCGCCGGCCGAGGAGGCGGGTGGAGAGGCGGAGGACGGGGGTGTAGACGGTGGGGCGCAGGATGCGGTTCACCATGAGGTTCCATCTCCCTCCCCAGAAGTTTTGCAGGGAGCTTGAGAAATATGGCTCCTTAATATTAGCAAAGAGTTTTATTAGAAAAATTTGCACTATATTTTACACTCAAATAGAATATTTTTGAGACATTTTTAATCTTTTATACAATTTTTTTTTCATCTCCAATCTATTTACACTCAATTTTATTCAGCAAATACAAATTTTGGTCCACGAATATTAACAAAATGACAGTTTTGATCCACATGTTTAATTTCTATCAATTTTCATTCACGACTATTGTTTTAGTATCAAAATTCATCACGCCGGTCATCATTTCGGTCGATCTTAGATTTCGGCATATCTTAAACGAAGGGATGACCGGCGTGATGAATTTTGACACTAAAACAATAGTCGTAGATGAAAATTGATAGGAATTAAACATGTTGACTAAAATTGTCATTTTGCTAATACTCGTTAGACTAAAATTGATATTTGCTCCAATTTTATTTATACACTTAAAGTAATTTGTATTCTTATGATTTAAAACTTTATTTTTCTTTTAGATATAAATAATAATATTTTAAAATATAAATTATATTGTTATGTATTTTAATTTTTAATTCATTTATATTTATTAAACGTATGAAATTGTTAAAATTTTATAATTTATTTCTAATAATATAAATTTTAAAAAAAACAATTGAGAAAAAGATTTTTTTTTTTAAAAAAAAAAGTTACACTAGAATTGTGTAAATGAATTGTATTATCTCAAATACACTAAATATGGTGTAAGACTATACTATTCATTTACAAAATTTTGGTGTAGAATTTGGTGTCTTACCCAAAAAAAAGTTATACTAAATTTTTATACCAAAATGGTGTTTTAGTGTCTTTTTTTTTTTTTAAATACTTTATTGATGTGTTTTAAGATTATTTATAAAAATACTCGAATTAATCATAGTTAGGACTGATAAAAGTAGAATTTTAGTAATACACAGAAGAAGAATACTAAAATTGATAAAATATACCTTAAATTGCGGCTCGAGTTCTAGCCCGAGAAGGCCTCGTGTTATGGCGGCCATGAGGGCTTGTATGATCTCCAGGTAGAAGTATATGTGGATGAAATGTATTAACAGTATGATTGTAGGGTGCATATGTTCACTGTAACAATACCCAATGATCATCAACCCCATCAGAGATGGCTTTGTGGCATAAGTCACAAATTTCTCTAGACTTTTTGAAGCTTCAATAAAATGATCATTCTTCTGAGATGCAATCTTCCCAGTTTCACTTGATTTTGGGTTTGGGGTTTCTTGAAACCCCCTTTTTTGACCATCTTTGGTGGATTTTGGGTATGGGTTTTCTGTGAAATTCCCATTTTGAGGATACATATCACATTTTTTTGGGTTTGGGTTTCCTTGAAAATCCATAGTCTGATCATTTTTGGTGGGTTTGGGATATGAGTTTTCTTTGAAACTCCCATTTTGAGGATGAAGATTAGGTTTTTCCAAGGATTTTGGGTTTGGGTTTTCTTGAAAATCACTAGTGTGACCATTCATGGTGGATTTTGGGTATTGGCTTTCTTTGAAATCCCAGTTTTGAGTATGAATAAGATCAGATTTTCCCAAGGGTTCTGAGTTTGGGTTTTCTTGAAAATGCCCATTTTGAGGATGAAGATCAGATTTACACAAGGGTTCTGAGTTTGGATTTTCTTGAAAATGCCCATTTTGAGGATGAAGATCAGATTTTTCCAAGGATTTTGTGTCTGGGTTTTCTTGAGAATGCCCATTTTGAGGATAAAGGCCAGATTTTTCCAAGAATTTTGTGTCTGGGTTTTCTTGAAAATGCCCATGTTGAGGACAAAGACCAGATTTTCCCAAGGATTTTGTGTCTGGGTTTTCTTGAAAATGCCTATTTTGAGGATAAAGACATGATTTTTCCAAGGATTTTGTGTGTGGGATTTCTTGAAAATGGCCATTTTGAGGGTGCAAAGAGTTATCATTTTGGACATTGATGGGGAGGCAAGCAAGGGCAAGAAAACGAGGGAGAGAGATAGAAGGGGAAGAGAGAGGGCCATGGCCAAAAGCAAGCAAGAGGAGCTTGAAATTGGCAAGCCAAGCCAAGAAGAAAGCAGTGGTGCCTCCAAGATGAGCTGAGTGGAGGTTGAGAGGGATGAAGAAGAAGAGAGAAACAACAGGGAGGATAGAGAAGAGCCTTATTGCACCCTTTGGGATCAGCTTAGCTGCAAAATAGGTGTAGCAGAGAGATAGATGTATTGTCATTAATGCCTGTATGAAGTTGCTAATCTCTCCCTCCATCCAATACTTCATCACACTCATCATGTCTCTCTCCATTTCCATTCCTATCTCTGAGAAAATTGAATATGGTTCTAGTGAACTCTGCCACATACTTTGGTGGTAAGCAATCAAATCCAATTCAAATAGTTATTACGGAGTATTATTAGATTTATACTATGGGAACTCTCAAATTTTACTCAAAGTGGCAAGCATAAATATGACATTTTCATATTATGAGTTCAGTAAAAGTTGTCTACATAGGATATTGGGCAAACTATTGTCTGAACCATGGTCCATGTAATGCTGTGTGAATCATAATAAAAAGTACATTTCTAATATATTAAATGCACATTATTTGTGTACTGAATGTACATTATACAATATAATGTACATTCAACACACAAATAATGTACACCCCGTGAATACAATGTACATTTTTAATATACTAAAAGTACATTATTTTTGTACTGAATGTACATTATTTGATAGTATGATTCACACAGTTGTGTCGATAATTCAAGATATTGTTGGTGGGCCGAATTCCCAATGTATCACTAAAGTGTTGATTTTGAGCATGGTGATTGATATTTTATTTAGCCAATCGTTATATCGTGCACCACGGTGCACATAACAATGTGCACCCTAGTCCACAACGACGTCGTTTCGATGTTAGTGGACGCAGACGCGAATGACACCAATGAATTCATTATCTATAATACACATAATCATTATCTAGAATACAAATACACAGAATGTTTGCCAGAATACATAGAATATTGACACAAAATACACAGAACTCATCCTCCTAACATTCGAATGCACAAACACATCACAACATGTGTTAATAACATGAATATATAGAATATTGACACAAAATACACAGAACTCATCCTCCTAAACATTCGAATGCACAAACACATCACATGTGTTACTAACATAAATACACAGAACGGTTGCCTGGAATACACAAAATGATTGCTTGGAATACACAGAACGATTACCTAGAATATACAGAATATTAACATAAATACACAGACCCGTCGAAACGGGAAACATGATTTCCAAAAAAAAGGGACGATTAGTTTACAATGCTCAAAATGACGTCGTTTACGTACGTGGTGCACATTGCTGTGTGCACCTTGGTGCACGATATAATTTGCCTTATCTAGCCTCGCAGGCCCATACTTATGTTGTTATCCTATCAATAAATAGTTATACTATGAATCTGAGTCTATCTTGTAAAATAAATCTGTATTTAAAATACATAATTTATATACTGAATGTTTATAATTTGAATTGTCCATATTTAATATATGTAAATTATGTATTTTGAATATGAGTTCACCAGGTGGATCCAATTCCACATAATAATTTGCCCCTATCAATTGTACTAAAAGCCTTTACCTATTTCCTTCGCTGTTAAGTCACTCAACCAGAACCAGCTGATTTGCTCCCCTCTCTCTCTCTCTCACGCTTTCTGTGCTTGCATAACTGTCACGGTTTCTGTGCTTGCATAACTACTAACGGTTTCTAACAGAATTAGGTGTGCTGTTTCCAAGGAACAAAACTACCTTGGACCATCTAACTGTTCACGTAAAATTATTATTTTTTAAATACTCATAATTTATACAAAATAGTATATGTTCTATACTTTCCGAAACATTTTTACTCCAAAAAATTTAAAATCTCACCATCAGGATTCAAACTTTTGACCACTCATTTGAATGGTAACCAAAATATCATTGCGGGACATGGTAGTTGGCTTCTAATAAGATACCTTAAGAATACTCAAGTAGAACTGTAGAAGTATACGTGTAGAAGAACAAAAGAGCATATTGATACATAATATTTTGATTTACAAAAAAGTCTATAACCGTTATTTAAATCGGGTGAAGCTCAAACCAAGTTGCTATCCAAATTGTGTGAAGCTCAAATCAAGAAAACTAATTGACAACAATTGTTCGACCAACTTGGTTTGGGTTGCTTCAAACGATACTAAATACTATCTGTGTGTATGACCTTTCACCAGGCTTGCCTTCATGTCGGGGCATCGATTGAAAATGACTCTTTGAGTGGTATGAACAAGCTACTATTCTAAGAAGGCGAAACTCAAACAAAGAACGTTAATAGACAGCAATTGTCTTAAGTAATGAAATTACACATTACATAGAGAGCATCTAAAAGTGAGCACTAAATACATATTTCTCGAAAGATTTCACTGTTTTTTAGGGAAAAAATCATTTCTTTTTCATTCTCCATTAATCATTCAAGAAGATAAAAGAGCAGTGATGGGCCAAAACTTAAACTTTATTGAATCACCATAACAATAACACTCAACAAACAAGAATCTGACTGCTAAATTTTACCCCCTCAATCCTTATCATCTTAACAATGAAGCACATACAGACTTTTCCCTCTTCAGAAAATTACTTGAGAAAGACTATCAAATACTCAACAATGAAACAAGAACACTCCAAGTATAACAACAATTCATCAGTAACTGTGTTTATGTTGCTGGCCAATCTTTCTTGATTTCAAATGTATAGTTGATCTCCAGGTAGCACTTGTTATCATCGTCAACGAACTGTACAAGTCATACGAGGAAAATTAAATTCACGGTACGATATATAGGAAAATCGAACAGAGATGTCTCAATATAGTCTGCAATCCAACTTTATGAAACGAAAACTAGATGAAGACCCGTAATGTGTGTTTATGACTCAGAATCAGAAAGCTCACCTTCGACTTTGCTGTGTATGATCCCCTCGCAAACATGCCAGAAGGGGTTGTCTCTTCGGTCATTTCATGCTTGTAAGGCTCGGGTTGAGGACTAAAGGTCCCGAGCATTTGCTTCGTGCCATCCACTGAGACAATGGTCAGAAAACGAAATATATTTAATTAAAATATTAAAACCAGCCTTCGCCTTAAGACGACTATACATAAACACAGAGAGAAAGAGAGCGGGAGATCGAGTACCTTTAATGCCAGTTTTCCATACTGCGTTTGTATACTTGAGGCCAGAGACGATGTTGTTGCTAACCTGGAACGTAAAAGTTAGGCTGTAACGGCTCCCTTCTTTCAAGGTAAACCAAGGGCCGCTAGGATTTCCATCCTCGGGGATGGGGAGAATAATATCAGCTCTATCAGGAGATTTGATTGCAAGGCTCAAAATCTTCACTTCTGGATCCAGAGACTCTGCAATTTAGTAGCACCCGTTTTTCCCATTAGACCGGGGGCCCCAAAAGCCTCTATTGCTTGTTCAAGAATCAACGTCGTAATGAAAAAGACTCTTCAAATTTAACGTACTGATAAGAATAAGATGATTCTTGTTTCTGACAATCATCTTCACATCAAAATTATGCAAATGACAGCTTTGGTTTTCTTCTAAAAATGTTTTTCATTTCAACAATCCTAAACCGATCTAGTATAAACAATGCCTAGCTGCACCTGCACCGGATCTGAAGCACGAGTATCATGTATCACAATGCAGGCCAAATCTGGCTGCTACAAGGAACATTAGACTGATTTCTTTCATCTCTTAAAACCCGGGCACTTTTGTATAGTTGTATACTAAGAACCAATCAAGCAGATTTATCGTAAACCGGGAGATTAGTATTCTAAGAACCTATTCAGTAGCATTACTCATCTCTTTGACACTAGATTTATCAAAACCAAAACCCTTTGATTATGAACTACCCGACATTTGTGTTTTAGATACAACAAAACGATTGTGAAAATTTGTTATAGACCGAAATTCTTCACACCACCATTAAGTGCTCTTTATTCTACCACTAGACCAATGACACTTCTACAAAAGACACAGATATGCCTATACGAAGGAGACCAGAGAAATGCAAAAGATCTACTTATGGTCAAGAATGCGACAGTAGAACAGATCACAAGAACAGATACTATTATCTTTTCTGTTTCAACATCATAGTTAATCTAAACATCTGCAATCTGCTATGGAGTATAATGATTCTGTCAAATGAGTAATGGGTATTAACAGGTGGATTTACACATGCTAATCCTAAGAAAATCCAATCCTTGAACCTTCAGAAGTGTTTGAAAACACTATTTGAGAAAATTAAGGAACAATAGCATAGATAAGAGATCCAATGGTCTGCATTCATAAGCAAGATGAGGAAATAAAACGAAAGGGGAATAATCATACCCCCTACAGAATTAATATCCACACTCCCAAGAAGTTGCTCCTTCCATCTTCTCAAGCTCTCATCATCCTTCAATAACAAACAAACAAACATTATTAAACCAAGCCAAAACACAAAAGGGGTAATTCGGGGCAACCACAAACAAGTTGGTCAGGTTGGCTATTGGCTTGGTAACAATGAGGTTACAAGTTTGTCTCCGGATGGGATCTGCCTATTAGCCTAGTGTAGTTATAAGTTCAAATCGGAATAGAAGCGGCCTATCAACTTTCTTGGTTTGAGCCAATCAGCTATGGAAAACCTAGGCTCATTTAGGCCGGATTTACCCGGTGTACACCGCCTAGGATCATTCAGGTTGGATTTACCCTGTGTACAGCACCACAAGGTTATAATTTTGACTCGATAGAACTCGCCTATTGCCTTCTTGGTTTGAGCCGATTAGGCATGCGCAACCTAGGCTCATCCCTTGAATAGTGGTTGTAACAGCAAGGTTATAAGTAAGTTCCACTACGGATAAGAGCAGTCTATTAAACTTTTTGATTTAAACCGATTAACTATGGAGAAAAAGAAGGGGGAAAATACATTTGCATACCTTATCTTTCTCAATTTGATCCTTGAGAGAAACCTGAGGACCCAATTCAATCTTGCTTTCAGTGTCTTCATCTTCCTCATCCTCAGTAGTATAATTGGAGCTCTCACTCATATTCCTGGGAACCTTTTTCTCACCTTCGCCTTCATTCCCTGATTCTGCCACTAATTTTGTCTCTGAAACCTCGCCAGCCCCCTCTCCCATGCTTCCTGAACTTGATGCCACCCCAACAGCCAATGACATCAACAACAAAACAACCTTAAAACTCTCGAAACTCAAGCCACGAAGAAAAATCACAACACACCCGGGAAAAACAAGGAAACACAAACACAAATCAAGAATCTCACAGAGAGATTAACCGATTTGTCAACAAATTAAGAAATTTTGTGATGAAAAAATGGATTCTTTTGGGAAAATTCGTGAAAGGGAATCCAAATGAGAAATACCCAGAAGAGAAATAGGCAAGAAAGAGGGGAGGATTGTGAGAAAATGGATTTTCTTCCGATTCAGGGCGAACCAGAGGCGCATAAAGAAAAAAGGGCCGTGTGGTGATCCGAAGATTTCGAATAAATGGATGAAAAACCGGGAGGTTAGAGAGAGAGAGAAAGAGAGTGGGGAGATCGTGAAGGTCACTCACTCACAGCGGCGTTCGTGACATGAATGTCTGAAGGAAAGACAGCCTAGGATTGGGTGGAGAACACATTACACATTTGCACATACATACGACCTTTGACCTCTTCTTTCTACCTAGTCAATGATTGAAAGAACACAGCTTTTGGCCCGACAGAAAAACCGTTAAATCCAGTAGTTACGATATTCGCGCTTTGTCTCTTTGCTCTGATCTCAGCGGAAATTTTGATTTTTGAGCGTGAAATGAAGGGCGTCGAGACTGGGCTAATATCAACGATTTTCTTCGGCGACTGTTCCCACTACGTGTTGCGGAGATTGTAAGATTGAAAGAAGGCGACATTATTGTTGTACAGATTCTGGTAGTGTTGTTCAAAGGTTTCTGTCTTTTCAGTAACATAATAATGTCCTGTACACTTGGATCACGGGCAATACATTTCTGTTCTTCAATGTGGCCGCCTGCCCCCATTGAATTGGATTTATTTATTTTTTTGTTTGGATATTTGAGAAAATGTACTAAGTAAATCCGGTCTTTTGACTCTAGTTAATTAGTAAATACTAAATAATACTCCTTAGGTGAGGTAAACTAGTTTTAGTTTAGGTTGTCATAGTTGACCAGTTCAAATCAAGAAGGCTAATATGCTATTTTTCGGGATTTGGACTTGTAATTTTGTAATATTAAGTCAACCGTCTAACTAACTTGCCTGAAATTGTTCATAATTTGGTTGTTTTCCGTCCTACGATGCACTTGGTTGTCTTTTGTTCGGATCAAATGTTATATGACACTCTGAAAAGAAAAAAAAAAAAAAACAAAAGAAAAGAAAAGCAAAAAAAAATAAAAAAAATAGCGGACACTCTGAAACGTCTCAACATGTGCATGTGTTGGTTGGACAGTGAGACGCATTTGCACGTTTCAATGTTCTTTTTTTGTTTTTTGTTTTCGATATCTCAAAAATTGATTGTTGTAGGAGTTAAAAGAATAAAAACTTATTCTTTCCATCTCTCAAAAACCTTTGCTTGGTTTTTCAGCCTGCAAAAATCTCCCCATGCACTATGGGGAATTGGGGATGCTCTAGGTCAATTGAGCTTAACCTAGTCTAGGCGTGATTAGTGGACTTGTATGTTCATGGTCAAGGTACTAATAAATCACAATATAAGTTTTTTCAATAAATCCAATAAGTTTGACTTTAAATTAATTAGAATTTAATGTGATTATTAAATGAAAATAATGTTATTTTTCATTTTGATCTTCTAATGTTTCTCTCTTGGTAATATAATTCCTTTTGTTTTTAATATGACAAGGAAAACCTACCGCCACTATTTGGTGATATACACTACGTAAACTTCGTTCATGTGTAATAATCTGCAAGTCACATAAGAGATGTAAACCACATTAAGAAAGTCATGCACGATGAGCTAAACCAATAGGCTAAGATGTTGGTAATAATCAAACAAGTGACATTTTTAATACGAGAATCATATTATATTCACTCGGTCAGCACTTTAAGAGTAATAAAATTCAAATCTTTTTTAATTCATTGATTATTGTGAATTGGACAATTGGTTAATCCCATCCAACATTTTAAAAAAAATGAATATAGTTATTAATCAAAACCAATCAAATAATGATGTTAAATTGAGAGGGAAAAATAGGAAATATATAGTCAAATTTAAAAAGCAAAAAAAAAAAAAAGGAAAATAAATGACTTTTAAGACAATGACATGGAACTCTATAGTCATTTTCTTGTTTCTTGCCCGTGACAAAAGCAAGAGATACATCATTTTCCCTTCCTTTATTTTAAACAAAAAGGAATCAATCTATTACCAAATTGTAGGGTATGATTTCCTCTGTCCATTGAGTGCATGAATATGAAATCTTTTTTTAAAATGCCATTTTGCAAGGAGCTTATAGTGTAATTTTTTTTTAGAGTTAATACCACAGATGGTCCTCTGACTATTGAGCTAGTACTCATTTTAGTCCTTGACTTTCAATTCGACCACAAATGGTCATCTGACTTTCATTTTCAACCACAAATAGTCATCTGTTAAAATTTCTGTTAAATAGGTGTTAAATTTAGGGGTAATATCGTCAAATTGATTAATATTATTATAATTACTTCTTTTTTAGAATTATATGACAACATAATTAATTTCAAACATTAATAAACATTAATTTAATAAATATAAAAACAAAATGGACGTGACAAATAACATAAATGAACAAATTAAATAAAAATTTATGATTAATGTTCGTAATTTGTACTTGATTAATTATATTAATTCAACGGTGACAGCCTTCAGTTGTGTTCCAAACAAAATGTTTGATCGATTAATGAAGAGTGAAAACTATTAATCGACCATGTATGAACAACCATGAAAATGATGGGAGCAAGGATTTTGAAAAAAATTTCTTCCATTTTAATCTGTTGGTTAAATTAAAAACAGATATATAGCTCTAATATTAAATCTTCATTTTGTACGCATAATTACGAGAATAAGGTGTATTGTCTTTTTATTTAGGAGTATTTATATTTGTTAATTGTTTCAATTATGCTTGTTGGTGATAAATTTTAAACATTTTTATTTTATAACCGTTATATATCAATTTGACGATAATACCCCTAAATTTAACACCTACTTAACAGAAATTTTAATACAGGACTATTTGTGGTAAAAAATAAAAGTCAGAGGACCATTTGTGGTCGAATTGAAAGTTGAGGACTAAAAAGAGTACTAGCCCAATAGTCAGAGGACCATTGGTGGTATTAACTCTTTTTTTTAGTAGGGGTGGACAATTCGGTTCGGTTTATCCGAACCGGACCGGACCGAACCGATCCGAACCGAACTAGTAATACAAAATCGAACGGTTCGAGATTCTTGTAAACCGAACCGAACCGAACGGTTTAGTGAAAACCGAACCGAACCGAACGTTGTTAGGTTTTAATAATAATATATACAAATATATATTATATATAATAAATATATATTAAATTATATATATGTATATCCTAATTGGAATGAAAAAATTCATTCCAGTGGAATGAATTTCTAAATTAATTCCTCCAGTTCACTGGAAGTCCAATTTTGGAATATTAGTTCCAGTTTTATTTTTTATTTATTATTATTTTTTTAATTCAACTTGCCCTATTACATTGTAACATATGCTAATCTAATATTATTAATTTTTTAAAAATTTGTTTCTCAGCATTAGTTTTATTTTTTATTTTAATTTGTTTGAATTGTTAATTTGTTATGTTGGTATTTAATATTTAGATATTAGACTTTGGATTTGGATTATGTGATGTTTCATACATAGTTATTACGGTGTCCCGTTAAGTCGCGGTGTCCCTGGCCGCCTTATCGCGTAGGAAATGTTGAAATTCGGAGGTCGTAAACCGAACCGAAACCGAACTGAACTCTAATATTAAACCGAATGGTTTAATTTTTTTAAAACCGAAAAAACCGAACCTAAAACCAAAATGCCCACCCCTATTTTTTAGTATGATTTACCTTTATTATGTAGTTTGTAAGTTATTATGCATGCGTGAGATTTATTCAATGGACTATCAGTAAGTAATTGTGAATTCCCCTCATCACCAAACAAAAAAATATATATATTTTTCATCAAAAGACATGAACTCAAGTAAAAAGAATTTGATTCATGTAAACAACTTCTTTAATTTGAAAGAGTTGTCCCATTCGCAAAAAAAAAAAAAAAAAAAAAAAAAAGATTTCCCCTTTTAATTTTACTTTATAATATTCACCACTCAACATGACACTCTAACACGAAGACACTCAAAAAATAAATTTAGGATGGGAATGTAGCATTTGTCTAGGGTTTAATTGAATACTGATGGGTTGATTGTGCGACTCGTGATTTAATTCTGCAGGGATCACCTAGTTCAAGTGTGTGTATATATAGGGTCAATATCACATGAAAACCAAGTTCCCTGTGCGAAAGTGCGAACTGCACAACTCCGTAGTAGCAATTGCACAACCAGACATTATAGGTTGCAAAATCATAAGTTCAACTTAATTATGAAATTGCCTTCGTATTTTTAAAAAAAAATACTCTACAGTGTATTTTGATAATCATTTTCCAGGTGCACAATCAATTATTACAAGTTATACAATCAAGTAGTAGCAGTTACACAATCCAGCATTACAAGTTATACAATCAGGTAGTAGCAGTTACACAATCCAGCATTACGAGTTGCACAAGGTAGTTCTCACATTCTAACGGGAGTAGTGGTTCTCATTTGATTTTGACTATATATATAAGTTGGGAAATAAATTAAAGGGGCATATGATAAAATGATAAGAAGGGACCACATATGTTAATTACTTGACCATATAAGAAGGGACCACATATATATGTTAATTACTTGAATATATGGTAACATGGTTGGAGCAAGTTTACAAGATGAAGAAAGAAGTAATAATCATTAAGATCAATAATTATTGTGTTTTGCAAATTATTAGTTCGGATAACGTTTAGATGCACATAAATTTCACACAATTGATGTGATTTAATTTAATTAATTTATAATAAATATCAATGAATTTATAAATAAATAAATAAAAAGTTAATTTCAAAATTAATATGAGAGTTTTTAAAATTTTATCATTAACTTTCAATTTGGTAATAGCAAGTTTCCTGACTATTGATTTTTTTTAAAAATAGATTTAATCCCCAATTAAGAAATATTTTTTAGAAGACGTCAATTATGAGGATAAAAGTGTAAAATATAGAATTTTGCATATTTCTTCTCTTGTAGTTCACCATCATCATCAAGTACAAGTATTTTCAAATTTCAAGCAATAAGAATGTCATAAACTGACAATAATTGAATATTGTATAAATACTTGCTTAACGTTATTCAAATATGTTGGCGAACAAGAATGTAATTAAACTTGGGCTTTTCATTTACAATCATGGTTGAAAGGTGCAAAATGCTGAATTTTACATTTTTTGTCGGATAATTGATGCCTCCCAACTGGATTTCTTGGCAAATAACCAAATTTGAAGCAAAAATATATAATAGTTATGGAACCAATTTTGATTGAATAAAAGTCGGTGATAATTAATTGAAAGATGTCAAAGAATCATATCTAGAATTTACTCAAAAATAAATATTCCGTAATAAACATACTTCATAATACTCTTAGGTTGTCCTCATCTTAGAAATTTTGTCAATTGCAAGATGATGTGATTCTTTAAATTTGTTTTTGTTTAACTTTGCAAGCAACTTGGCTTGCAAGCTTTCTGAATTAAAAAGCTTGTAATGCGTACCTTTTTATTTTATTTTTATTAGTTATTTTATTACTCCATATTATTTTGTTATTATATTTATAATAATATAATATGGAAGTAAGACCACTTTTTGAAGTGTGAAAAAATTACAAAGATATAGAAAAAATAGTGGAGAAATTACAAATTTAATAATGTGAAAGTGGAATTCATTTTTTAATGCGAGAGAGTATTGGAGAAATAAGGATATTCTTAAGTCTTAACATCATGGTTAAATAATTTAAACTCCTTCCAAGTTAACATTTATTTAGGTAAATACCTAAATATTAAACGTTACTAGTTCAATCTTATACCACTGCAATAAGTCTTGTAATTCTCAATATACTTTATAAAATTTTACAATATCTCATGTAAAAATGACAAATATATTTATCAAATGAAAAATGATTGGGAGATATTCATAATTTTTGTATAAGTTGTATATATAAGTGATTCAACATGTATCATTTTTTATTGTTCAATTAGCTAAAAATAATTGATTAACCGTTAACCAAATGAATTGACTTAATTGAATGAACACCTATATTTTTATTATGATATTATAACAATATTTTCTTCCTTATAATAATGGTTGGAAGATATTGTAATGTACTAATAATATCGTGAAAAGTAAAATATTGAAATTTCTGCAAATGGCCCTAGAAAGATCCATAGACAAATTAAACTGTCAAGATATGAGTGATTATAGTATAATTAAGAAGAATATTGAATCATAATGTTGTCACCAATATCCTATAATGAAACAAATAAATGAGCAATTTGTATGTTCTTTTTTGATGGACCAAAATGAATTTAAAGCAAAGATTTGTTAATAATTGTAATAATTTTAAAGTAATTATGAGTGTTACTCGTAAAATCGGGATCTCCTGCATAACATTAAAGCATTCAAGTGTGCGTTAAAGCCATAGATAGTGAGAGATTGAGATATGTCATGTTTATTGTGATCGAGCTTAACAATGTTGTAGATCATTTTGTCAAACTTAGAATGAAGTTGTGATGAGTATGGATGGAATGAGGTGATTAGTCCATTTGTTAAGTAAATCGGATTTTGTAAGATAGGTTAATAAAAGTCATTATGCGACAAAAGTGATTGTGTTCTTCCTTTTCGGGTGATTCAATAATTTCGTTCAAAAAATTAATAATGAAATATATAACATTACCAATTATTTCACACATCAATAAAAATTGTTAATTTGTTGTATCTGAAACTCAAAGGTTTAATGTTTTTTTGTTTTTTTAATGATTCACAAGTCACAACACTGAATGTGTTAAAAATTATATATACCCACAAGCTCGATCTACTTTTACAAAATATGAGTAAATCTAAGCAATCAAATTTGAATTATTAAAATCTAATTCTCCCTAAAATATTACTCCGTACTACATGCACATAAATTCAAATGTTCTCACAAGTGTCCGGAAAGGGATGACTGAAAATATAATTATCGTATTTGAAAATTACGAGTTTAATTATTGTAAACACTTTCTTTCATTCAAACATGTTGCACAAGGTCTACTTTCTAATACAGTTAGTTTACTTATTGTACATCTTTGCATTTTAATTGCGAGTTTCTCTTATTATTAAAAAAAAATTCCCACAAGTTGTATTTAAAGTTCCATGACAAAAATCAAACATATATAAGTGATATAACCATCCAACCAAATAGCTTGTAACTTGATGATACTTCTGTAGCTCTCCTAAATGGGAGGTTACAAGTTCAAATTCCGGTGAGTTCTTAACTTTTTGAACTTTAAGGGCATGTTTGGTTCGCAGGAAGTTGTTTTCCAGGGGAAGTGGGTTTCTCAAAATCATAGGAAGTGCTAGTTTCCCATGTTTGGTTCACTGGAATTTATTTTCCAGTGGAACTCAAATTCCTCATTTTTGAGGAAAACAAAATCTGAGATAGACCCTCGGATTTTGTTTTCCGGAGGTGATGGGAAGAAAAAGCTATTTGGCTAGACTATTTTACCCCTGTTCTTCTTCCCCCTTTCGTTTCAGATTCATCATCCTCCCGTTTCAACTTTGCGCTGCACCTCGTCTCCGCCAGCCTGCGTTTCGCCTCGCTTCCGCCAGTCGCCGTCGCACCTCCTGTAGTCGCCGCCGCGCCTCCGCCAATCGCAAGTCCGCACCTCCACCTCGCTACGCTGCCTCTGCCCTCTAGTTTCTGGCTCTGCTGACTGCTTCGACCGTCGGCTGCAGCTCTGCTGCTTTGACGACATGGATGAGTGAAGATGGAAGAAACCTAATTTTATTATCATNCCCCTGTTCTTCTTCCCCCTTTCGTTTCAGATTCATCATCCTCCCGTTTCAACTTTGCGCTGCACCTCGTCTCCGCCAGCCTGCGTTTCGCCTCGCTTCCGCCAGTCGCCGTCGCACCTCCTGTAGTCGCCGCCGCGCCTCCGCCAATCGCAAGTCCGCACCTCCACCTCGCTACGCTGCCTCTGCCCTCTAGTTTCTGGCTCTGCTGACTGCTTCGACCGTCGGCTGCAGCTCTGCTGCTTTGACGACATGGATGAGTGAAGATGGAAGAAGCTCTGCTGCTTTGACGACATGGATGAGTGAAGATGGAAGAAACCTAATTTTATTATCATTATGGATGAGTGAAGATGGAAGAAACCTAATTTTATTATCATTATTATTGGGCCTCAAATTGAAAAACCTAATTTTATTATCATTATTATTGGGCCTCAAATTGAAATAAATAATAATAGGAGCTGTGGGTTTTGGTTTACTGGTTTGGGCTTTAGGTAATAATAATAATAATAATAATAATAATAATAATAATAATAATAATAATAATAATAATAAGAAGGGCAAATAAGTCTTTTTATCTATTATTCCTTACCATTCTAAATCCAACCAAACAACGGAATTAATATTCCCAGTAACTTCTTTTCCATAATTCCGTTGTTTGTTGGATTTAGAATGGTAAGGAATAATAGATAAAAAGACTTATTTCCCTTATATTTATTATTATTATTATTATTATTATTATTTATTAATATTATTACCTAAAGCCCAAACCAGTAAACCAAAACCCACAGCTCCTATTATTATTTATTTCAATTTGAGGCCCAATAATAATGATAATAAAATTAGGTTTCTTCCATCTTCACTCATCCATGTCGTCAAAAGCAGCAGAGCGCAGCCGACGGTCGAAGCAGTCAGCAGAGCCAGAAACTAGAGGCAGAGCAGCGTAGCGAGGTGGAGGTGCGGACTTGCGATTGGCGGAGGCGCGGCGGCGACTAAGGAGGTGCGACGGCGACTGGCGGAAGCGAGGCGAAACGCAGGCGAGAAACGCTGAAAGACT
>NC_044916.1:2346304-2372470 GCF_003576645.1 Ipomoea triloba
ATATTCCCAGTAACTTCTTTTCCACCAACCAAACAATAGAATCTATCTTCCTGGTAACTACTTTTCCATGGAATTTCACTTCCACTTCCTTTCAAATATTTTCCGTGAACCAAACGGGCCCTAATAGGTTGAGAAAGTATCTGTATGCATAAGTATTACATGTAATAAATTCAATAATATTTAAAAATTATATAACCATCCCTCTCAACTAACTTAGCTAAACTAAGGCGACCTCTGTCCAATAGCATCTTGCCACCTGCGCTTCAAGATTCAGTTTTGCATAATTTTCTACAAAGTTTGAAGTTTTATACTGTCCAGTTGCTATCATCTGAACACACACAATTCAGCAGTTTCTCTCATTCATACCCAAAAAAAAAAAAAAAAAAAAAAAAAAAAAAAAAACCCTTAAAAAGTTGTTCATCAAACAAAACCCACCATTGCACAACAACTGAACAACCCAAACCTATGACAACTGACACCAAACAATCCTTAGCTAACGTTTAAGCAACCTCGTCGATCTTCTCCGTTTTCCGTTTAAATTGTACAATATGTACTCTTATAAATTTTATATTTTCTTGTGCATTGATAGATAATTAGTTCTAATATGTTTAATCTAAAGTTCGATTTTCTTTTTTCTTTTTTCTTTTCACTAAATCAATAAGAGTTGTGATGGGGTATATATTCTTGAAAGTACATTATGGAACATTATTTTCATTTCTACCGGTCATCTTCTTTTGACATATGCAAAGTTTAAGCAACCTCATCGATCTTCTACATTTTCATTTGAATTGTACCATATGTACTTTTATTTTATTCTAAATTCTCTTGTGCGCTGACTGATAATAAATAGTTCTAAGATGATGGTTCTAAGGTTCGACTCACCTTTTTTTTTCTTCCCATTTTTTTCCTTTTCACTAAACAATACATGTTGTGACGGGAGGCTTATACTATTCTTTTTCACTAAATTAATTTGACAGTTAGCTTAATAACTATAACACTTTAAATTTTACTCTTCATGAAGGTAATTTAAATTGGATTACTTACTATCAGATAATGATTGCAAGACATCGTACATATAAGGATGTATGATTTGAAATGACATTTATTACATGATGAAAAAAGGGTATAAGTTATGATGAAATTGGAGAAATTTGAGGATGACAATGTGGTATGGAATGGACATATTTGTCTGGAATCCCCTTGTCGCCCAACCAAACGACACCTTAGTACCTGAATGGAGGCGTGACACAGTCGCTCAAAAATTCCGTTCTGAATGACAAAGGCACAAAGACGAAGAGTTCCCAACCTCTTTTGCCTCTTTATCTTTATCTTTATCCATCTTTTTTATTTTATTTTATTTCTTTGTTAAATTCCCAAATGGTCCCCGCCAATCTTTATGTCTATTCCCATATTCGCCCTCAGAGTTCCTTCATACCACCACTTTAGAGCGCAGATCCCTCCCTCTAGAAAATAACCTTATATGAACAAGTGAACAACTCAGGATAAAATTTAAAAAGAAAGATCAGTGATTAAATCTTACTAGCGGCAGTATGAACAACATTTTAAAGTGAGAGAGATTTCTTGTCGCATAGTAAGCAAAAGTTGAGTAATCATAATTTACATCTTCCCAGATTGTTCTGTCGGACCGAGGCGTGGGGAGCTATTAGGGATGAATTCAAACTTTTAGAAAGAAAAAATGACATTAGTCTAATAAATAAAAAGTCTCACATAAAACTTGTTTTTAATGATAAAGTGGATATTTAATTCTTGTTATAAATTAGACTCTTTTACAAGTGTACGATTTGATTTTGAGTCTCGAAGAAGATATATAGTGTGACGAAGTGAAAATTTTGAATTAACAAAACAAATAATTTTAATTTTAGCTCCGAAAAGAGTGATTAAGTATGTGAAACATGATTTTTATACAAAAATTTAATTCTTGTTAATACTCTTTTATTTAATTAAGCCTGTCACAGAATCTTTTTAGTGCAATTTACATCCTCTAGGTACGTTATTACATTGAAATGAGGCTTATTCAACTTATATATCTTCCTATTGATGTTTCATGTTTTCTTTTGTCACATAAATTTTTTTTTTTTAAAAGTAATAATCTAAGGGCATTTTCGTCATTTAGATTTATATATAGACAGGAAATGAGGAAAACATTGGAGAGAGACAGAGAGAAGACGAAGGAGAGAGACAGAGAGAGATAAGGGAGAGAGAGAAAGAGAAAGAGATAGTGAGAGCAAACAGGGAAGGAAGAGCCGTTAATTTCCGTTAAAAGTATATGAAGCTGAGCCATGGCGTCGGACCAAGAGATAGCGGATGGGGTGGAGGCTTTGCTCCGTCAGTCGGACCCTAACGCCGTCATTTCGCTAAACGGCGTCGTACAGCAGCTCGAAGCTAAGCTCGGCTTGGACCTCTCCCACAAAGCCGGCTTCATCAACGACCAGATCAACCTCATCCGATCGAAGCCGCAACCGCCGCCGCCGCCGCCGCAGCAGTCAAGGGACCATTTTGCCCTCCTGCACCACCAACAGTTCCCAACCTCCCAACCAGAACATTTCTATCCCCATTTTGCCCTGCACCAGCAACACTACCAGCACGGCGCCGTCCCGCCGCCGCCGCAGCAGCTCCGGCCGGCGGTTCTGCAGCAGCAAGCTCCGCCGCCGACGGTAGTTAGGTTCACAGCTGCTCAGAATGTAGTTCAAAATGCCGCTCAAGCTCCTAAAGAAAGGTTCAAGCTACGTTTATGCTTGTCTTAAAATAATTAGACCTAGAATTTGCATTAGTGTTGAATTACAGTATTTTGTTGCTAAAATCCCCATTCTTTCATAATCGTAGCTGTAATTACGTTTTCATTGTTCTCTGCTAAGGTTTTAAGGAAACACAATAGTCAATCCTTAACTTTCCATGACAGTAGCAACAAATAGAGCAGTTGCATAACATGTTCCTTAAAAAAAAACTGCATATAATGTCCCAGCAAGATGGTCGGGCCGTTGACTGGGTGATCATAAAGTTACAAGCTCCGCTCTTAGGGAGTGGTATGGCCTATTGGCCCTTTTAGTTTGAGCCGGTCAGTTATGGACAACCTAGACTGGCTTTAGTATGGGAAAATATAGTCCCAGCCAAGATGGTCGGACTAGTGACTTAGTAACCAAAAGGTTATAAGTTCGGCTCCCGGGGTATGACCTATTGCCCTTTTTTGGTTTAAGCTGGTAAGCTATTGGCAACCTAGATTGGTTTTATGCCCTGTTTGGTAAAATAGTTAGCTTAACCGCCAATTTTGACTTATTTAACCAGTATTAGCTATTGGACTTGGTTAAGAAATCAATATAAGTGTTTGGTTAATTAGCTTTTTGTAAATCCAAAATGCTAAAATTCAAAAAGCTGTTCAAAGCAACTTTTTTAATTAGCTTTTTGAGAAAAGAAATTATACCAAACAACTACGGAGTATTAGCTAATAGCTAATTTACCAAACACCTCTCTACAATCAGTTAATATTATCAACTAGTTATACCCTAGAATCCAATCAGCTAACAACTATTTACCAAACAAGACCTTAGTCTTTGTGAAAATATGGGGATGTATTACATCTTCCCCTTTCGTATACACTGCAGGGTAATGGAGGGTTGCATTAGGTTCAAGTGTTCAACCTTGAATATACATGTCTGAAACTTGATCAGTGCTGAAGTTTCTTTTGTTTTTGCTCATTCATTTCAGTACTACTGCTGGGACCAAAAGGAGAGGAGGAGCGGGTGGACTGAACAAAGTCTGTGGTGTATCGCCTGAACTTCAGGCTATTGTTGGTCAGCCAGCACTGCCTAGAACTGAGGTCGTGAAGTGCATAGACGAAAAACGTCTTTATGTGAGCGTGATGTTGATTAGAGTAAGGACTAATGCGCATTTCTTTTTCCAAACCAGATTGTGAAGCAGCTGTGGGCATACATCAGGAAACACAACCTTCAGGATCCCGGAAACAAAAGAAAGATCATCTGTGATGATGCCTTGCGCATAGTCTTTGAAACGGACTGCACTGACATGTTCAAGATGAATAAGCTGCTTGCCAAGCATATTCTCCCACATGATCCAACAAGTATGTACAAAACATACACTCTGTAAAAGATTACCTTCCAAGCACATTGAAATATGCGGTAATAAGATTGCTTTTGTGGGTTTTGCCTTATAAATTGTCTATTAAAAAATTGCAGAACAACCCGAGCAAGCTAAGAAATTGAAGGTTGAAACTAATTTGGAACCAGATAACACAGAATCTGCTTCACCTTCAGTGATGATATCAGATGCTCTTGCCAACTTTTTTGGATCTGAAGAAAGAGAGATGCTCCAATCGGAGGCACTCAGGCGTGTTTTGGAGTATATAAAGGTTAACCATCAGGAGGTATGTGGTGGGTTTTATGCAATTTCAAATTTCAGTCTCTTGGTTGTATACATTTTACTATGTGTTTGCAATAATTCAAAGAATTAATTGCACACTATTACACCAGCAAAATAAACTTTTGTGCTTTACCCGAGGAAAAAAAATGATTAAAAAAAATAGGTGGGAGTAACTACCTGATATGTTTGGTCTTCCGCATTGAAATTAGGTTAAACATCCAACCTTAAAATGATGCTCCATTTCGCCTTACCTCCCTAGCCCAGGAATCTGTAGTTTTAGATCCAATCAGAGCATCTTCCTTTGATCAAGATTCCAATTTTTGTTCCATCTGCAATATGGTTGTTTATCCCATTTTTAGTACCCGCAAGATCAAACCTACCTCTGTCTTCTTGGGCTTCCAAACACACTTGGGGCCTGTTTACTAACTGGAAAATTTCTCTAGTTTCTGGAAAACTGGAGAATTGGAGAACAGAAAACAAGCTAAACATGTTTACTATATTTCCACTTTTTGTTTCTCTATGCAACTCATGTCACAATATAATTGGATCTTTGCTGGTCTGAGAAGTTCTACGGTTATTTATTTATTTATTTATTGCTGTTTGTCTGGTCATAGGACTCTCCAAATTCTACTGTAATTCAATGTGATGCTAAGCTTCAGGAGCTTTTTGGATGCAAAAGCATTTCCACTATGGAAATACCCGAGAAGTTGGTACGCAATCATTTGTTCCAGCGACAATGACTTCTGTAGCAGAAAACGGTAAGCAAACAACCTTTAAACATTAGTTCATACAAGTTGATCATACATGTTTGGACCTTATTATGCTTCCTTGATTATAAGTATGGACTTGGTGTAGTGGTCAAGTGCCAGTCCTCGACTATTATAGATCACTCGGTCTTGGAACAACCTTCTAGAAAACCGTGGGCCATTGCATATATACATATATATCTGTTGTCATAACAAGCGTTTTATTCTGGTCATCTGTGAACTCATCCCTACACGATTTTGTCCGTTTCTTTTCCTGGTGAAGTTCGTTTATAAGTAAGCTTGACTGCAGTGAAACATACTTCAAGCCATGGCGTTTTTTTATATTGTTTTGCAGATCTATTCGGGGCTGTAGCCTGTATCCGTCTAGTTGATAAGATATAACTGATGATCTGAAGCTGTACTGTATTTGCTTTTAGTTTCCCTAGCTCGTTAACACTGTTAGAATCAACCATCCAACTATGTATCCTGGTCATATGGCTATAATCGTTTTAGAATTATGCCAAAGGCCTCGGTTTAGGTTTAAGTTGCCGGTCTTTAGACGCTTCTTGTAAAATGTGTATCATCATCGTCCTCCATTAACAGAATTGGTAGTTTCTCTGAAAACCTTGGGATTTAGTTGTAATGTCTTGTTGCAAAGTAGGGGCCGTTTCGTTTCTTGATTCTATCGTTATGTGTGAATATCGTGATTCAAACAATCAAAGTTTAGCGGATCTGTGTATCGTAATACATTTTCTGCAATCTGCATTATCTTCCAAACCTTGTTCTATGCCTTAAGGTACATTTAGAGTTTACAAGAAAGAATATGAATGCTGCAATGCAGAGAAGAGCACAGAGTGTTTTCAAAGTCCTCTGTGTTTTATCTCTCACAGGTTCTTGAGAATTCATCTTTTCCTTTGCATTCATCAACAGAGACCTCATTTTCTGCACAAAAACAGCTCTTTTCACTTATGAGTTCATGTTTCTAGGAGTATGCAAATTGTATACCCGTGTCAATATCAGGTTTAGTCCTCGACTTTGATGACATTCAAAACTATTGGTGGAGAACTAAATATGGAAAAATCATCTATTGAGAACTAAGTTTGGTATTAACTCTTATAAACTGCTTACCAATCTAAGCGGCTCCATATGAAGGAGTGGCTCGATAAACATCTCCACGTTCCTGAATTACCCGTATCTAGCATTAGCATTCAACTATGGCGAAACGGATAATGCTGTGCACCCCTTACTTTTACCACTCACAAACCGCCACTCCCTACCACATAAGATTATAAAGATTATAAAAAGAAAAATTAAAATTAAAAAGAGAAAAGAAGGAAAACTAATGTCTAACGTTTTGTCACGTCATGAATTAGTTATTTTGTGAGTGGTAATTGTCGGGGTGTTCAGCATTTTCCTGACAAAATTGGCCAATAAATATAGAGCACCTGCCGTTATTCATACCTTATTGTCACTTTCCCTTGATAGAGATGGCACATGATGAAGCTGAAACCTTTTCCCAGAGGTGCATGAGTCTTTGTGCATTCTGCAACACAAGATATCATATCAGAAAATGTACAGACACCACCATATTTGCAGGCAGGTTAAAACTGCACAGAAACTTAGGACAATTCCAGTCAAATTGGTCAGACTGTTGACTTGATAACCTCAAGGTTTCAAATTCGACTCCAGTGGGAGTGGCCTATTAAACTTCTTAATTTGAGTCAGTCAGCTATGAGTAACCTAGGTTGATTTATCTTCTTGTGGTCCTTTACCTGTTAGGGTCACAAGGTAGGATTTATTACTTTACATAGTACACATTCTCGAATAATGACTGCAGGTTTTCCTCGTTACTCACAAGGCAGGGTTTACCGCTTTACCTAATGCACATTCTTGGATAATGGCTGCGGGTTTCCTTCCCCGTTACTCACAAGGCAGTGTTTACCACTTTACCCGGTGCACATTCTCGGATAATGGTTGCGGTTTCCCTCATTACTCAAAAAAAACTGCAAAGAAATGAGATTGGCTACCTAGTTTCCATGAAATGCTAACATCCATTCCATCATGCAGTGAGGGCTGCACCACAAACTCAATGTTGTTCCCTAAGCATTTAATCAGAGAAGAGAAGAACTCTAGTACTTGCTGCAGAAAGTATTCATGAAACAGCCTGTGAAAACAATCATACTACTGCAGAAGGTGAATGCAGTTTTCTTGTTCTTCCTGACAAGCAAAATATGCTTACCTTCTTGCCATGGAAAGCCCGAAATCTGTACACAAAGTTGCTTATGCATCGACATTCTTCCCCGATCAAATCAGAAACTTCATCCATGTTCTTCTGTCTGATTGCCCTGTAAAGCCTAAGGACTGTTTCCATAGCTCTCTCATCTCTCTCTGAACCTTCTGAGTCATTCAAATTCTTGCATGCAACTGGCAACAGCCTCTTGTTCTCCGAGAAGATGGTCTGAACAGACGAAGCTAATTTATTCGATTGAATTATTCCCAAAGATTCATATGCCAATGATGATGATCTCTGTGGAAAAGGGCTCGTTTTGATCAGGAGAACGCATGGCTTTCGTTCTTGATATGGAACAGAAAACCAGTTGGGGGCGATTTTCGTGGGAGGAGGAGAGGGCATTACAGAGATCAAATGCATAAGAAAACCAGCAAGATTGAAGAAACCGAAATCATGATTAATTGAGATATATACTTCATGTGTTACGGAGAAGATGGATATCTCAAAGGAAATGGTTTTCTCAAGAAAAGATTTGCTTTTACAGGAGTAAAGCAACACAATTCTCCATCTGCAAGCTTGGAATCTTGAAATAACAGATTTGCATATGCATAATGCATTAACATGGCCACCAGAACAACTCTTATTAGGCATTCTATCACAAAACAAAAGCAATTTAAGCTGCCTTTGTTGTTGTCTAGTTTAATTTTCACTGGTTTTCAGCTAGAATTTGATGAGTTTTTCACTATAATATTCATTAATTTTGGACTTAACAATGTTCGTTGTAGAGTTACATTTACCTACACTTGCGTCGAAGTTTAGGGTATAGCTGGTTTAAGCCGCTCTCGCTAGGAGTCAAACTTTTAACCAACAGTCTGACCAACTTGACTGGAGTTGTCCCGTCATTACTGGGTTTGATGAGGGTGACAAAGGATCAAACACTTCAACCTTGTAATCACTTCTTGAACCATTAATCAGACACCGAGTCTATGTCCAGGTCGGGGTCCAATCAACCTTCAAAAGACTTGACGAGGTCCCATCTATCATTGCTCTTTTTTTTATCATGTTGGCTCGATACGACATAAATTTATGTAATTATACTGTATTTTCTTTCATTAAAAAAATGGGTTTTTTACTTTTTAGGACAATTTAGACATGGTGTAACATCATATCAATGGGCAGTACATATATACATAATTTTTTGCAAAAACCTGAAACAGTTTTTGAGGAAGCTGCTGCAGCCATAGCTGCTAGAATTTGCCAGCTCTATTTCAGCGTTTAAACAGTAGCGGAGACGACGACAATCACATCATTCAAACGTTTGGGTCATCATTTCGATCAGAACTAACCAATCATGCATTCATTCATGTTCCGACCTAAAACACTCTTTCTTTTTCGAGGTCGAACCAGACCATGATACATGCCATTGTCGTCTCCCTCTCGTCTTCGATCACGGAGTTGATGCTTCTTCCTCTTTCTAATTCGACATTCGAATACGATGCCGCACAAAATTACACCCATCCCTGTCGTGGGGCCTCTATTATTGACAGGCCTGGATTCTCGGGGGTAACGTGATCGATGGAGTTAGCTAGTATAGGTTGCTTTTTTTTTTTTTTTAATCAAATACTTAGGTGATCCCGGCCACAATACAGGTACATCACGAATCACACAATGAGCCCTCCAGTCAAATCCTAGTCTTCATACATAAGAGATCCAATTCACACATTTCATGTGGGATTTGAACCCTGCCTTAAGTCATAATCAGACAATGAACCACTACATTATGCCCGTGAGACTAATTTTTTGATACATTAGGTAAATCGCAAGTTGTTTATCCGTCGTAAGATTTTCACCCCTGCATTTACACTTTGTGCACAAAGATCTTTATCTCTTCTGATCGGTCAAGGTGTCTTAATGATCTTCCAGTGAGATATGAATCTTTACAATATCACTAGATTAAGATTTTAAAGTCGAACCAATTTAGCTAGCTAGGAGGCTGTTTTCCGCATTCATTGGATTGGTGAAAAGTGAAACAGTTATAGTATTGTTTGGATTGGACCGGGAAGGACATTGTATAATTCTGCTCCTTTTTTTTTCTCTCTCTTTTTTTGTTTTTAAATAAAATTTTTTAATTCTTTTCCTGTACAATAATCAGCATATGGTTAACTTTGTAGATAAAGGATAGTTTTAGGAGCATCGGGAAGGAGTGACAGCGGAAGGTGGATAACTCGGGAAGGGGAGAGATGGCCTGGTGCTAATTCAGTGTTGTTGTTTTTTTTTTTTTGGGTATAATTGTGTATATTATTTGAGTTATAACCATACATACGTATTACACATAATTGTACCTAATACAAAAATACTTATATTAGAGCTACAATTGGGGCCAGAGCGGCTAGCCAAACAAGCCAAATCTTATGAATCTGTATGTTCTCAAGCCCATAGAACCTCAACACCAAACAGTAACTCAAACCATCAATGTTTATGGCAGGAATTGAACCCCACCTTCTCATACACTAGACCAATGTTTGGGGCTATTCATTTTATATTTGATTAAGGAACATGTTGATTTTCCTTCCTGATATTTGATTATGAAATTAAAAATGTTGATTTTTCTTCCAAATTTCACCTCCTTACATGACAATATTCAATTGTGGCTCACTTTATATTTGATTAAGAAAAATGTTTTTACATTTCTCATGCTCTAGCATCCCTCCTTACATTGCTAAATTATAAGGCTCACTAAATGAAGAATGTTAAATAGTCAACATAGTTTCCTTGCTAGATCGTAAAATTTGGCATTTTTCAAGTCAAGCAATAAAGTAAATGCATGAGGTGAAAAAAGAGAAAAATAATTTAGTATGAATGTATGATTATTTGATTAATAAATATAATAGTTTCATTTTGTTGACGCTAGATAGGGATCAGACTGTGAGCATAAATATAATATAAACATAAACGTGCAGTCCAACTATCAGCTTAGACTTTTAGTTGGATGGAACACATGATTCAATTTGGTATCAGAGCCATGCAAAAGGTCATGGGTTCGATGGGTTAGAATTTCCGTGCCACCCGAAAAAAAGACTATGGTTCAGGTGTTGATTGGAGCCCATCAAAGTCATGGATGGAGCACATGATTCAATTCAGACCACCAATCCACAATAGCTAATGAATAACAAACAAAGTAAAATTAGGAGAGAAAAAAATCATTCAAACTCATAACCCTTTTTGAATTTTATTTTTTTTAAATACAACTAAGGAATTGAAGTTACTGTGTTAGAGATCGAACTTGTTACTTAACCACAATATCTAATTGAGTGGATTCAAAAACATGTTTGAGAACAAATTAAACTTCAAACATTCTGAATATCTCCGAATTTTGAAATGATTTGGTTGGGAAACAAGCCATCTACTTTTTGGCTGCAGAAACCTAGCTGGGATCACTTTCAAAGGTTTGATTGCCTGCCATGAGAGTGGATAATAATCAAAAGACCAGACATGTGTTCTACAATGGACCAACTTGAGTTTTCTAAAGTTGTATATATAAAGCCATATGTGCATGCACTTGTCCGATCCAACGGCCGTAATTCATGCAAAAAAGTTGATGATGATGAGGAGCAGTATGTAGTTTCTATTACTACTACTTCTCATTAGGTTTGCAACAATCTTGGAGCTAAAGTAATTTCTTCTTTCCATGCACTCACTAGCCACCCTTCATTGCTTTTTCTTCCTTTGGTTTGGAAAGTCAACCCTAGGGCCATCACGGTTGCACATTCCATTCACTATGGATGTATTTTTTTGGAAAGTGCTGGTTGGAATGTGGTTGGGATAAATTGTAGTTTAAGTGATTGTCGTGTTAACATTTTTAAATTAGAGAAATTTTATGCTTAAAGGTAAAGAGATTGACTGGAACCATAATTGGAATAATTCAACTATTTCAATCTTACTGTCACCACTTTAACTGTTCTCCATAAAGAAGCGCATCATGGTTCATTCTGTAAGTAGAGATAGGATGATAATTGCTTGCATGGACAGCTCAATTGGTCACAGGGGTGAAGTTTGGGAGGAGATCAGGGATCGAGTCTCATCATCCACAGTGTGGGAGCAACATCTCAAAGTGAAAACCTCGTTAAAAGAACATCTCAAAGTGAAAGGGGCACAAATTAATTTACATCGTCCTAGATGTGCTTTGTCGGGCCAGGGCGTGAGGGTCCTAGAGTTGGGGATTCAACCTTTTGGGAGAACGATGATAATTGGTTATAACAAAATTAAATTTTACTCCTTTTTTTTTACAACATCCAATATTTCACCACTGTGAGACTAAAGATTTAACCCAAGTCACACCCACAGAATTTAACTCTTACCCAATAAAATATTTGACCCAAAATTCTCTACTATATATAATGTACGCATACACAAATTAATATTCTAAGTTCTAACCTTACAACTGCATTAATAACTAGCTAGCTTAGTTTATTAATGTTCAATCTGTCTTAACTTGTTAGGTTTAAATTTTACTATAGTTACCATTTAATCTGTAAGTTTTGCTTTCGATTTATGATAGGTGAAGTATTTTTGAATTGCAAACAATTAGTAATTGGGCATTAAATTAGATATATTGTCACCCCTATGGAAGGAAGTGAAATTGGCAAACATTATCATGATTCATGACAACGTTTGATTGGTTGACATTCATGAGAGCGACATGCATCATTATCTCTCACCTTATCTTATATATGGTCTCTACTCTTTAGACAACAATACTTCCCAACACCATTTCTCTATAAATACCCAAATAGCATCCACTATACTCACACATATATAATCACATCTCTTCCTCTTAGCAATGGATTCTCGGCGTTCACAACCAAAAATTAACTACCAACTGAAATAATTGAAAATAGTTAGGTTGGATGATGTATCAAGGCCGCTCTTACCCTGAAGACGAATGAATGGGGTAAATCACAAGATGTGTCTCAATTAACTTCTAGTAAAAAGTAAACTTATGGATTTTGTTTTTAGATGACGAGAAAAATTTATGGCCACTGCTTAAAGGTGTGTGTATTGGTAAATCCTGTATTGTGACCCTAGTTGATAAAACATTATCCTAGGTTGCTTATAGTTGACCAGTTAAAATCAAGAACGCCAATAATAGGTCAGTCCTGTTAAACTTGTAACCCTATTATTACAAAGTCAACAATCTGACTAGCTTCACTGAAACTGTCCCAAAATTTTTAAATTTATTTTGAATTAATTGATTTGAATTGTGTACTTGTACCACGAGGCTATATAGTCTCATGGAAATACTCGGTTGTTCTCACATCAATTTCACCTCAATTTTTTCAAATGCTCACAATTCTCGCAATTTCAAATGCTACCATTTCAAGCTCACCAATAATATCACTCTAAACTGATCATTACTATTCAATTCTAGAGCTTACCACTAGCGTTATCCCAATTCCCAAATAAAGTCTTAAAAGTATCATTACACACATAAGAGTGCACTAATTCAAATTAAAGAAATTATATATATATATATATACTGGTTCAAATGAGGACAGGACTTCCCGTGCGGTCGGTGCGAATTGCACCTTTAGGTATGAATAAATGCACAACACAGTGTTCGAAAATGCACCAGAACAAAATGCATAAATGCCCCACAAAATACACCACACATAATGTTGCATTTTCGAACAATTTGTGGTACATTTATGCGTACCTAATGGTACGTGACTACACAGCTTCATAGAAAGCACTATCCGCACAGAAATCTGACCCCATATATATNAGTGAAATTGGCAAACATTATCATGATTCATGACAACGTTTGATTGGTTGACATTCATGAGAGCGACATGCATCATTATCTCTCACCTTATCTTATATATGGTCTCTACTCTTTAGACAACAATACTTCCCAACACCATTTCTCTATAAATACCCAAATAGCATCCACTATACTCACACATATATAATCACATCTCTTCCTCTTAGCAATGGATTCTCGGCGTTCACAACCAAAAATTAACTACCAACTGAAATAATTGAAAATAGTTAGGTTGGATGATGTATCAAGGCCGCTCTTACCCTGAAGACGAATGAATGGGGTAAATCACAAGATGTGTCTCAATTAACTTCTAGTAAAAAGTAAACTTATGGATTTTGTTTTTAGATGACGAGAAAAATTTATGGCCACTGCTTAAAGGTGTGTGTATTGGTAAATCCTGTATTGTGACCCTAGTTGATAAAACATTATCCTAGGTTGCTTATAGTTGACCAGTTAAAATCAAGAACGCCAATAATAGGTCAGTCCTGTTAAACTTGTAACCCTATTATTACAAAGTCAACAATCTGACTAGCTTCACTGAAACTGTCCCAAAATTTTTAAATTTATTTTGAATTAATTGATTTGAATTGTGTACTTGTACCACGAGGCTATATAGTCTCATGGAAATACTCGGTTGTTCTCACATCAATTTCACCTCAATTTTTTCAAATGCTCACAATTCTCGCAATTTCAAATGCTACCATTTCAAGCTCACCAATAATATCACTCTAAACTGATCATTACTATTCAATTCTAGAGCTTACCACTAGCGTTATCCCAATTCCCAAATAAAGTCTTAAAAGTATCATTACACACATAAGAGTGCACTAATTCAAATTAAAGAAATTATATATATATATATATACTGGTTCAAATGAGGACAGGACTTCCCGTGCGGTCGGTGCGAATTGCACCTTTAGGTATGAATAAATGCACAACACAGTGTTCGAAAATGCACCAGAACAAAATGCATAAATGCCCCACAAAATACACCACACATAATGTTGCATTTTCGAACAATTTGTGGTACATTTATGCGTACCTAATGGTACGTGACTACACAGCTTCATAGAAAGCACTATCCGCACAGAAATCTGACCCCATATATATATATATATATATATATATATATATATATATATATATATATATATATATATATATATATCCTGGCAAAGGTTGGAAAGAAAAGAAAGAATTGAAGAAGAAAAGAAGAATACGTAAAATGTTTTGGACGGCTAACAATCGGAAAGAAATGGACTTGACATGACACCCAACCTTATTGTTCGAATGTATCAATCATATCGATCTAATGTGGTGAAACAATTGAAGTAAACTGTAAAGAAGATCTTGTCGTTTTTCAATGAACACAATACTTGCTAATACATGAAAAATAAATAATTTATTTGCGTCATAAGAAAAATCTACAGTCATTATTTGAAGGACACTAAATCACAGAGAAGTGAAATATATATTATCCGCCTTTTCATCAATACCTATTTGAAGATTATTCTTATTTTAAAATAAAACATTTACTTAAAGAAATTTTATTGGTAGGCAATTGGATTTTTTTTTTCTAACAAAATTATTATCAATTTTTTTTTTAATTAGGTAGCTAAATCTTTTGAGATGTCAATTTCATCCTTAAAGTGATCAGTAATTAGTTATGAAAACAATTAATGCCTAATTTCTGTTAATAATATGTTTTCTAATAGTGTTATTGCTCTTTCTTTTTTTTTTTTTTCTATGACCGGGGAATTCAAAATCTATACCCAAAAGTGTGCATGTGATAAGTCACGCTTCTATGTAAAAATTCGAAAATCACACATGAAACTTAAACAACACTAGTAATAGTGTTATTACTTTGCAAGGCATAAATGCCACGTCTCTTTCTGTGTTACAAAGTATTATTTGGTAGTGTTGCTAGCCGTCTAGCACGGTTAGCTTAGTTGGTTTCTGAGTGGTAGATTGTTGGCAAGGACACAAGATTGAGCTTTGACAGTCGCAGTGTAGAAATTACACCAAATGTGGTAGAGCAAGTACTAATACGTCCTCCCACCTAATGTGTGATGTTATGTGACCATGATTTATTCCTCTACTATTTTGTCGGGGATGCTGGGGTTAGGGAATTTTATTTTTGTGGGTAAGTATTATTTGGTATTGTTGCCTAGGAAGAAACCATGATATGTGTTTTGCTCAATATTTGATACAACCTTAATTCCTTTTTTGTTTTGTTATTATTCTTACTTTTCACCTATGCCTGGCTAAACTGTTTTCTCTTTCTTTTTTCTTTTTCTTTTTTCCCCCTTTTCCTATTACTTTTGTGTTTGTCTCTCTTTTTTTTTTTTCTTTTTTTTTTTTGAGGGGTTAATTTTCATGTGTTGGATGAAACCTCTAAGGGTTTGATGCCTCTTTATTTTTATGATCTTGTTGACTTGATGTGACATAATTTTATAGTATAATGTTACTTCTTTATCTTCCGTTGTATGGAAATTATTACTATTAATTGAAAAATTGTAAGGGTATGTTCTAATATAATGTAAATTCACACTTATAATGTTTTATATTTAAGGAAAAATAAATGTTGAGATAACTTTTTAAATGAATTTAAACAATAGTTCGACTTTAAGTCAATAAAAGTTTATTATAATTAATTAACGTAAATAAATAATAATGTTCACAATAATAATAATAATAATAATAATAAATTAATAATGGCCTGCACTATGACCAGATCATGCATGTTCCCTTAATTGATGAGTGCTTTACTTTACTAATTACTAATGCTTCACTGAGTTACCTTTCACCAGGCAGGCTTAATTGCTATATGAACACTAATGAATACACATTCAATTAGATCAATGTATTGCGCTAATCATAGTATTGAAGATAATATAATTCGAAGCATGCCTTGCTGCAATTAATTCCTAATCTTTATCTTCTAATGTGACAATAAAAAAATTAATTGTTATCCCAAAAGAGATGTTAATTGAGTTGGTGAAACATGATTGTCGTACCTAAAGTTCACGAGTTCAATTCTTAACAACACTCTCTCGGTCGAGGCCGTTACACAAGGTCTTTCTAATGTAATTTAATCAAGTATTAAAATTTCAATTAAATAATGACACGTTAACCCATGAGAGTATGGATGAAGTTACGTGAGGCTACTATAACTTAATCAGAGATTTCAAATTACTTTGTCACCTTTTAAAGTTATACTTGCCACAATATTAGTGCACCCTGGCCAGGGGATAATGCAGGTTCACTATTGTTTGTATATCCAAAATAGTAAAATTGAGTGTTTAACGTTACATAACAATTATAGCTCTTAGTATATAGGTGACATATATATAGGTCAATGGGATATAGGCTACATGATTTGGATGATATTGTGACTCTTTCACACTACATTATGGATTCGATTTTATTGGAAGAAAAAATTTGTAGAATTCTTTTTATTATTTGTAAGGTATTAATTCACATTATTTATTTAGAGGTATAGTACTATAATGTGGTTTTTTTAATAATTATTAATATTCATCGTTTAATCATGTAATTGCATGCATCCATAGATATATATATAAGATCTTAATTTGTTTTTTCACTTATAGTTTCGAATTAGAAAAAAATTAAAAATACACATTAATTTTATTTTTTTATAAAAACAAATATGTGATATCAAGTAAGAATACAAAATAAGATTTCACACAATAATATATAGTGCTTGATTTTTTTAAAAGTAAATTTATTTTTTTAAAACTATTCTAGGGGTAGTGTTGTGCATGTTGTGTTAGCTTGGGTGAGCTATGTGTTCAAATTGTGTTTTCAAAAGTTTAGTGAAATAGATGCAAAGCAAAGAGTTATCAATACACTACATTCAATATAAGAATGTAGGCAATATTAATACACGACGAGTATCGTATGAATGCACATGGTTGGTACTCATACTACAATGATTGCGTAAGCTATTTGTTCACTGACCATGAGGATGTCGATATGGTGGCTAGAGTAGTTGGATAAGTCCAGAATTGGTAACGTAGAACACTAAGAAGCATAGAGATATTGAGTGAGTTTAAAAAAGATAGTGGAGGGTATTTAGTTATTTACGCTATTTTGTCGTGGATTGATGTTACCGTGGTTACCAAATTGCCATTCGGAGCATTTTTCCTTATTAATATCTTCCTTAATTAGCGCTAATTAGTAGATTATGTGATCTGATCACATCCGTGATTGTCTAATTTCAATGGTCCTAATTAGACTGTAGTTCTCGCCTTAGACGTGATTCTCATGAGAATCGGACTCTACATAGCATTCGGTTCATATGAGTTGAATGTGTGTGTGTGTGTGTGTGTGTGTGTGTGTGAGAGAGAGAGAGAGAGAGAGAGAGAGAGAGAGAGAGAGAGAGAGTTGAATAGTACTACATACATCTACTACTCCACTTTATACTCCCGACTGATGTGTTATGCTATAATTGATCTTTAACAAAAAAGTGGGTCACTGTTTTTACAAAAAAAATACTATGTGGTGTTTGGTAAATAGTTGTTAGTTGATTGGGTTAGTGGGTTTAACTAGTTGATATCATTAGCTTATTGTAGAAATATGTTTAGTAAATTAGTTGTTAGTTGATAGTTGATTACATGCAAAATGACTTTCTCAAAAAGCTTATCGAAAAAGTTATTTTGATAAACTTTTTGAATTTTAACATTTTGGAGCAATAAGTTGTTACAAAAAACTAATTAATCAAACACTCATATTAGCTATTTAACTAAGTCAAATAGCTAATAGTGTTCAAACAAGCCAAAATTGACTGATAAGCTAACTATGTTACCAAACAGGACTATGTACTCACAAATTCACTTCATACTCTTAACTTTTTTATGTAGACAACTTTTTTTGGACCCATAAAATAAAAATGTCCTATTAATTCTTGCTGCATCGAAAAATATAATTGATAGAGTAGAATTTGGGAGTCCGCGCAATAAGACTCATGTTTTTATTCATTTATTTTAATTTGCCTAATAAAAGTTGTACACATATGTAGTATGTGTTCATACTAGCACACGCCACTCACTAGGAATCGAATTTGTGACCTCTTACTTGTGAGGGCCATAATTATGTCACTTGACCACAAGGTCTTTGACACATCTATCATTTTCTAAAGAGTATTTCTACATGTACTCTCATTTTATATTTCATTTTTCAACTCACTATGATGTGACATGCTTTAATTGCTTAATATAAATGGATCATGATTTTTATTCATTCTTTTTATTTTTTCTCTAATAAAATTTAAACACTTAAGTAGTTAGTAGGATTGTAAGAGTAAAAGTTGTGAGTAAATTTTTGAAGTAGAAATAATATTTTTGTTTTCTAAATGAGTATTAATGGGAATAGTTTAAAAATTAGATTTATCATTCTTCTGGGGACACAGATCAGAGACAAGTGCGGTGGACGAAAATCCAACGTGGCAAATCAGAAGGGCATGGGGAGTGGGACCCGAAACGGGATCTGTGGTACCTGGAAAGCATGAAAGAGGGGGGCGGGGCGGGGCCCAAGCGGGCTAATCCTTTACGAAAGGGGGCGGTCGCCAAAGCCGAAATTGGATTGAAAAATGATGGAAAAAGGAGGCCGCCACGTCAGAATCATGGTATATGGTGGGGGCCATATTGACGGTAATGATCGCAGTTTGTGGGAGGTGTGGGGCCCCTCCCCACCGGCCTAGGTGTCATTTAGTTTGGCTCCTTTACCTTGATGTCCACACTCGACATCAAGTGGGCTTTGTTTTCAATTTCCTAAACATTCTCATTTTGACCATCTTGGTAAAAAGTATCCAAGTTAAAAACTATACAATCCCATTTGCCATTTCACCCTCCAAGTATATATCGGTGGAATAAGGTGGAAATTGGTCCCTGAACATAATATGAAAATATAATTAGGTCATTGAATAAAAAAGTGTAATTATGTTATTAAACACTCCAAATATATACAATATCACTAGATAGCAGGTTACCATCAATTTCATCAAATTACCTTCTTACGTGGATGGTGAGTTAGTATTTTTAAATAATTTTTTATAATAAATTTTAAAAATAAAAATTTTAAACATTAAAAAGAATTTAAAAAAAAAAAAAAAAAACCGTCGGCCACCCCTTCTAGCTCCTCATCCTTCGTCTCCGGTTGGTCTCTGGTCTACGTCTCTGACCGGAGATGAAGACAGGTCCTTCATCTCCAGCGGAGAGGAAGGAGGAGCGGGGAAGGGGAGGCTGGCGGCCACCCGAGCTCAGGATTTTTGTTTATTTTTATTTTTAAAGTTTATTATTAAAAATTATTTTACACTTTTTTATTCAATGACCTAATTATATTCAGTGGCCTGATTGCATTCGTGTTACGTTCAGTGACCAATTTGTACGATATTATTGTATATGTCCAGGATATATTTACTTATATCTAAACATTTAAGACATAAAATTTGAAGTAAAATAAAAATGCATGTAATAAAATTTTAGATAAATAAGACAAGTAGTACTCTTCTATATATAATGAGTAATAGTAAATGTATTCTTTGAGTAAAAATATTGCTGGCATGACTTATTGCGATTAACTAACTATACAATTAAAGAATTATCTGATTTGACATTATTATAATGATTTAAAATACATAAAAATTAAAAAAATTATTTTCTATGATAATATGTCTACAAGGTTTCCTATTAAAACAAGGCATGCTATGCAGCATTCCCCTAATAAGCCTTATAGTATAATTTGTTACAGAAAACTAATAGAACAAGATTAAACCATTAAAAAATTTATGGGATCATTAGTATAATTTTCGAAATGAGCAAATATTTCGCATTAAATTATCAAAATTTATTATTATTATTATTATTATTATTATTATTATTATTATTATTATTATTATTGTAATATTTTAATTTTAATTTTACGGCTCTTGCTCTATACAAAAATAATAAATAAATAAAAATTGGCATGACCCATCACTACCTTTTAGAGACAATTGTGAATAGTGTTACACTGTTATCTGGGGAACGATCGTCTAAGAATAATGATTTGTTGTATGCTTAAACGAGGACCATAATCTGCATGGGTTTGCATGATGCATCATGTTGGTATTATCGATGGTTTCCACGATCCAATTATTTTACCTACAATTTTTTAAAAATATTCTAAATTTATTTATTCATTTTAGAAGGTTGTTACGACATGATTTTCTTGTTCACGATTTTTACATTTTTGAATTTCTTATAAGGAATTATGCCTTAACTTTATCCGGATGGGTCACGATTACCTTATATATAATTTTCTGTCACATTTTAGAACTCGTCTAGTGGAATTATGCTTTAAATTTATGTTGACACATCAATATTGTTTTGTATATGGTCTTCACATTTTTGAAACATTAATGTAGAATCATGTTTCAACTTTGTAACGGCATATCAGTCTATCACGCTTATCTTAATTACAGTCTTAACATTTTTGAATCACTCAAGTGTAATCATGCCTCACATTCATGACAACACATCATGATTACCTTGCATAAGGTCTTTACCTTTTTGAATCCTTCCAGTGAAATCAGGCCGCCCCATGTGACTTTATGACAACAAATCACGGTTACCTTGTTTATCGTCTTCACTTTTTTGAATACCTCGAGCGAAATCGTGCCGCTCCAACTTTATGACAACACATCACGATTACCTTGCATTTATTTGGTCTTCAGCTTTTGAATCTCTGGAGTCTTGAGCGAAACCGTGTCATCCCATGTTACTTTATGATTACAGATCACGATTACGTACCTTGTTTATAATCTTTATCTTTCTGAATCCCTTTAATAAAATCGCGCCGTCCTTGGCGTCCCATATGACTTTATGACAATAGACCACTGCTACCTTGTTTACCGTTTTCACTTTTTTGAATCCCTGAGTGAAATCATGCCGCCCCAATTTTATGACAAATAGATCACACTAATATTGTTGGACTAAATTAATTTCGTTTCATGTAATTAATAAAAACATAAATTAAAAATATTACGTAGTATTAAAATTTACTCTCTTTTTTAATCAATTAATTCGATTGAGATCTCATCGAAAGCTAATTTAACATAATTAATTAATTAAAAGTATTAGAAATGGTAATAACATGAAAGCATGATGATGACAGCCCCCTGCATGCCCTACTGCACAAAACACACAATAAGCCACTCGGGGAAAAGATATGATAGCTGCTATCTAAAATGGCCACCACCACCATGTGGTATTGCCATTTTTTTCCTATAGACAATAGCATTTAGACAACCAATTATCAACGTACAAAAAAGGCTAAATTAATTAATTAATGAATAAAATATTATATTATAGACTAATTTTCCTATGTCACACCATAAATAAGTTATCATTTTAAGGAAAATTCTATAATAATAATACAAAATTAGAATACAAAGTCTATGCCCCGAAAGTGGTGGTCGAGTGGGTGGACCATAGTTCTCATATCAGAAGACTAGACATTATATTGTTGTCAACATCTTCTCAGTCGAGGCATATATATGGTTTAATTTGCAAGTTATATTATTACACTGGAGTGAGATTTAATTTACATAATGCAAACTCGCAAGTAGTGATTATAGAGAGAAAAAAAATACCACGTCTGCTACTATAAATAAAAATGTATTGTGATATGTTTATAGTAAAAGGCAATCCATTTTATTTTGGCATTGTAAAATTTCTTATTATTGTAATATTATTTCCATTATTTTTTTTAAAGCATTATTGTACTATCACATGAAAGTTGTTGAATAAACATGCACGCCATGGTGTACTTAATAACTATTGGAAAAGGATACAATGTAAAAAGAATAGGAATGAAGTGTCAGACTATATATATATATATATATATATATATATACACATATGGAGCGTCTATATCCGGTGCATTATATTTGATACGGGTGACCAACTTAATCAATTTTATAATTTTAAAATAGATAATAATTATGTATAATTTTGATTTGTTTTCAATATTTTTCTTCTTTTATATCAATTTATGTTGTGCCTTTTCACATTGTGAAATCTTCTTTTGTACCCGCATTTTTTAGTTTAATGTATTATTATTTGTGAAGTATTTAATCATTTTTAACTTGAAATGAATTGTGTGTATATATTAGATGGAGATATTATGGCAGCATTTATTTGTTCCATTGTATTCTCTTATTCGAGATTGAATACTTAGTAATAATAATGCTGTTAATTAAAAATTTTAATTAATTAAAATAAGAAAAAAATTTATAAAGTAAAACCATTTACAACTAGACAAGGGGCTTTAATTTGTACTCCTTTTATGTCAGTGATGTGAGATGTCAATTTGCCTAATCTAAAGATTCTTTAATGAAGTGATCCCATCCCTCAAATTCCATTTTTTTTAAATAAAATTTTTAAATAATTTTTTTTTAAATTTTTAATTTTTTAAAAAATTAATACAGTTGGTTTGACACCTCTATATAAAGCTCTCAGATTGGTCATTTCTTCTCATCAGCCAAAGAAACTCACAAGCAATCAAGTTGCATTGCCACCTTTCCTTGCTTGCCCCCATTGCACTATTCTTTTCCCATCTCCTTCAAACCTTCCAATGGCCACTGTTGAGGTACTATACTCTCTTCAGTACTGGTTTTGCATTACATATTTCTCTTCTTTTTCACTTGAATTGAATCTGCTGTCTTTGATCCATTAATATGATGAATAATTTGATCATCTATGATATGGTCATCAACTGATATGCAAATCATGCTATGTTTTCTGTGTTTTTTTTTGGATGACAAGGAAACCCACTCACTACCCGGGAGTCTGTATCCAATTTGTTTGACCCTAGTCTGTAAATAACTGCAAGGTGGTCCAAACGAGCCTAGGTTGTCCTTTGGCTCAAATTGATCAATTAGTCATTACTTGGGAGTTTGTATCCGATTTGTTTGACCTTAGGCGGTAAATGACTGCAAGGTGGTCCAAACTAGTCTAGGTTGTCCTTTGGCTCAAACAGGTCAATAGGTCATTTCTGATGGGAGTTAAATTTTTAATCTTATCAAAGTCTAACTAACTTGGTTGGGATTGTGATTTGAGCTCAGTTTTTAACCATTTGATGATTTCCCATGTCTTAGAAAATATGGCTAAGTTTGATCAATGGAAGATCTGTTGTTTTTTTGGGTGTTGATTCATGATCTTGATGGTTCTTGAAACTAAGATGAAAGTTGGCAATGATCTGTGTTTCTGGCTTCTTTTCTTTTGGATTAATCAATGATTTGCAGCTTCTTGGCATTTGATCCATTGTTGTTGCTTCCTTAAACTGCAGGTTGAATCATCTCCGGCAACAATCGTAGAGAATGTCACGCCGGAAGTTGAGGTGAAGCCAGCGCCGGAGGAACCAACGGCGGCGGCGGCGGAGCCTGAGGCGGTTGTGCAAGAAGCAGAGCCGGAAGTTACAAAGCCCGAGGAGGAGAAGCCAGCAGCCGAAGAAGAAGCCGAGGCGCCGGCTGCCGAAGTCGCCGTCGAGACTAAGGAAGCGGAACCCGAAGCGCCGGCGCTGGAGCCGGCTGAAGAGAAGGCGGAGGAGCCGGCTGCAGCCGCCGTACTTGAAGAAGCGGCTGAGGTAAAAGAGCCAGTAGCCGCCGAGGAGGAAACTCCGGCGGCTGAAACCAAGACCGAGGAAGCTGCAGCTCCGGCTCCACCGGCTGAAGCCGTCACAGAGGAGACCGTAGCCGCCGAGGCTGCGGCGGAGGAACCCGCCGCCGCCGCCGCCGCTGAAGTTACAGATGAGAAAGCTGCAGAGTAAATTGATGGTGGATGGTTGTGCTGAGGTCTTTTTAGACTTTGCATGTCTTAGAGTTAAGGTTGGGTTAAGTTCTATTTATATTTGCTGCTATTATGCTTTTTTATTATTATTATAGCGGCGGCGGCGGGTTCCTCCGCCGCAGCCTCGGCGGCTACGGTCTCCTCTGTGACGGCTTCAGCCGGTGGAGCCGGAGCTGCAGCTTCCTCGGTCTTGGTTTCAGCCGCCGGAGTTTCCTCCTCGGCGGCTACTGGCTCTTTTACCTCAGCCGCTTCTTCAAGTACGGCGGCTGCAGCCGGCTCCTCCGCCTTCTCTTCAGCCGGCTCCAGCGCCGGCGCTTCGGGTTCCGCTTCCTTAGTCTCGACGGCGACTTCGGCAGCCGGCGCCTCGGCTTCTTCTTCGGCTGCTGGCTTCTCCTCCTCGGGCTTTGTAACTTCCGGCTCTGCTTCTTGCACAACCGCCTCAGGCTCCGCCGCCGCCGCCGTTGGTTCCTCCGGCGCTGGCTTCACCTCAACTTCCGGCGTGACATTCTCTACGATTGTTGCCGGAGATGATTCAACCTGCAGTTTAAGGAAGCAACAACAATGGATCAAATGCCAAAAGCTGCAAATCATTGATTAATCCAAAAGAAAAGAAGCCAGAAACACAGATCATTGCCAACTTTCATCTTAGTTTCAAGAACCATCAAGATCATGAATCAACACCCAAAAAACAACAGATCTTCCATTGATCAAACTTAGCCATATTTTCTAAGACATGGGAAATCATCAAATGGTTAAAAACTGAGCTCAAATCACAATCCCAACCAAGTTAGTTAGACTTTGATAAGATTAAAAATTTAACTCCCATCAGAAATGACCTATTGACCTGTTTGAGCCAAAGGACAACCTAGACTAGTTTGGACCACCTTGCAGTCATTTACCGCCTAAGGTCAAACAAATCGGATACAAACTCCCAAGTAATGACTAATTGATCAATTTGAGCCAAAGGACAACCTAGGCTCGTTTGGACCACCCTTGCAGTTATTTACAGACTAGGGTCAAACAAATTGGATACAGACTCCCGGGTAGTGAGTGGGTTTCCTTGTCATCCAAAAAAAAACACAGAAAACATAGCATGATTTGCATATCAGTTGATGACCATATCATAGATAGATCAAATTATTCATCATATTAATGGATCAAAGACAGCAGATTCAATTCAAGTGAAAAAGAAGAGAAATATGTAATGCAAAACCAGTACTGAAGAGAGTATAGTACCTCAACAGTGGCCATTGGAAGGTTTGAAGGAGATGGGAAAAGAATAGTGCAATGGGGGCAAGCAAGGAAAGGTGGCAATGCAACTTGATTGCTTGTGAGTTTCTTTGGCTGATGAGAGAAATGACCAATCTGAGAGCTTTATAGAGGTGTCAAACAACTGTATTAATTTTTTAAAAAATTAAAAATTTAAAAAAAATATTTAAAATTTTTTAAAAAAAATGGAATTTGAGGGATGGGATCACTTCATTAAAGAATCTTTAGATTAGGCAAATTGACATCTCACATCACTGACATAAAGGAGTACAAATTAAAGCCCCTTGTCTAGTTGTAAATGGTTTACTTTATAAATTTTTTTCTTATTTTAATTAATTAAAATTTTTAAAACAGCATTATTATTACTAAGTATTAATCTCGAATAAGAGAATACAATGGAAACAAATAAATGCTGCCATAATATCTCCATCTAATATATACACACAATTCATTTCAAGTTAAAAATGATTAAATACTTCACAAATAATAATACATTAAACTAAAAAATGCGGGTACAAAGAAGATTTCCAATGTGAAAAGGCACACATAAATTGATATAAAAGAGAAAAATATTGAAAACAAATCAAAATTATACATAATTATTATCTATTTTAAAATATAAATGATTAAGTTGGTCACCCGTATCAAATATAATGCACCGATATAGACGCTCCATATGTGTAATAATATATATATACTATAGTAATATAGTCGACTCTTCATTCCTATTCTTTTACATTGTATCCTTTTCCAATAGTTATTAAGTACACCATGGCGTGCATGTTTATTCAACAACTTTCATGTGATAGTACAATAATGCTTAAAAAAAATAATGAAAATAATATTACAATAATA
>NC_044916.1:2372495-2395314 GCF_003576645.1 Ipomoea triloba
AATTTTATTAGAGGAAGAAAAAAATGGATGAATAAACATGATCCTTTATTAAATTGAGCAATCAAAACATGTCAAATTATAATGAATAGAAAATAAGAATAAAAATAGAAATACATGTAAAATTACTCATGTTAAATTTAAAATAGATTTTTTTTTGAAGAAAAAATTTAAAATAGATTATTCGTTCTTAAAAATAACAATGTGATGAATTGTGCATGATATTTACACCGAATGTCCATTGCTTACCTACCTGGCCTCCACATTTGATATGTCTAACAAAATCTGATTGTTTAGACAAGGAAACTTCTATTTGGCCCAATGACAACTCACCATATATAAGATGTATGAAATTTCAACTCAATTTCTTTTTAATAGGATATTGTAATTAATTTTCGTTTTTTTTGGTAAGTATACTTGTCAGTAATTATGGAGGTTTACCTTATCATGCTATTTTCATTTTGTGCATTTAGAAAAATAATTAATAATTAAATAAAACCAATAAGTCGTTGCATAATTGATCTAATAAAAATTTATATATAATCATATGATTTTATTCATCAGTAGGCATGAGAACCACGAGTTACATCAATCTAGTTGATATAATCAACTAGAATTGCGTCAATCAAGTTAGGGATAATAATCTGAATGGACTATTATTAGCGAACCTAACATTTAAAGTTAATAACTAATCTTGCTCAACTAGATGCAATGTGGCAAATGTAAGTGTCAAAAGGTAAAGAGAAGGACCATACCAAAAGGTAAGGAAACATAAACTAATAAAATTATTATTTGCCAAAGCTCCAAAGGGACCATACCACATCTCATCTCATCAAACCCCAGCAAACCTCATCTGATAGTGACCCAAGTGATGACAGACATTACAAATTCTCCTCCACTATAATTCATAACATAATAGTCTGAAGTTACAGATGAGAAAGCTGCAGAGAAAATTGGTGGTGGATGGTTGTGCTGAGGTGTTTTTAGACTTTGCATGTCTTAGAGTTAAGGTTGGGTTAAGTTCTATTTATATTTGCTGCTATTATGCTTTATTTTTATTATTATCATCTTTATATTATTATAATTATGTTATGAATTATAGTGGAGGAGAATTTGTAATGTCTGTCATCACTTGGGTCACTATCAGATGAGGTTTGCTGTGGTTTGATGAGATGAGATGTGGTATGGTCCCTTTGGAGCTTTGGCAAATAATAAATTTTATTAGTTTATGTTTCCTTACCTTTTGGTATGGTCCTTCTCTTTACCTTTTGACACTTACATTTGCCACATTGCATCTAGTTGAGCAAGATTAGTTATTAACTTTAAATGTTAGGTTCGCTAATAATAGTCCATTCAGATTATTATCCCTAACTTGATTGACGCAATTCTAGTTGATTATATCAACTAGATTGATGTAACTCGTGGTCTCATGCCTACTGATGAATAAAATCATATGATTATATATAAAATTTTTATTAGATCAATTATGCAACGACTTATTGGTTTTATTTAATTATTAATTATTTTTCTAAATGCACAAAATGAAAATAGCATGATAAGGTAAACCTCCATAATTACTGACAAGTATACTTACCAAAAAAAAACGAAAATTAATTACAATATCCTATTAAAAAGAAATTGAGTTGAAATTTCATACATCTTATATATGGTGAGTTGTCATTGGGCCAAATAGAAGTTTCCTTGTCTAAACAATCAGATTTTGTTAGACATATCAAATGTGGAGGCCAGGTAGGTAAGCAATGACATTCGGTGTAAATATCATGCACAATTCATCACATTGTTATTTTTAAGAACGAATAATCTATTTTAAATTTTTTCTTCAAAAAAAAAATCTATTTTAAATTTAACAATGAGTAATTTTACATGTATTTCTATTTTTTATTCTTATTTTCTATTCATTATAATTTGACATGTTTTGATTGCTCAATTTAATAAAGGATCATGTTTATTCATCCATTTTTTTTCTTCCTCTAATAAAATTTGAACATGAGTGTGAATAAAAGTTGGAAGTAAATTTTCGCAAATATTTGAAATATTTTTCTTTAACAATAAGATGTCATATCAACATTTATTTATTTTTTTTTGTTCATCTATAATTATTTTTAAACAATTTTTTTTTTGTGAAACTATGCGGGAATTAATTAACCCTACTAAACCTACCACCACTGGTCAAAAGGAGTCTTAAGATGTCTTCGGGTGGAGTCTCTAAGACAATTATTGTTCCCACATTTTTAGTTTGACCAAGATTTACATATTTATCGCGTTTGAAGATCAACATACTTTTAAAATATTATTCAAATAGGACCCGATTCGAATCAATTCAATGAATCATTTTCATCTCAAAATCAAAGGGGAGCTAAAGAAAGAAACGGTCAGGCCGGAATATGAGAAACGCCTAATTTTTGAATTTAAAGCTCTTTCTTTTTAACTAGGGGTGTTCATTCGGTTAACCGAACCGAACTAACAAAATCGAATTAACCGAACTTGTCAAACCCTTTAACCGTTAACCGAACCGAAGTTTCTATTTCCGAATTAACCGAACCGAAATTTTTTTCGGTTAACCGATTAACCGAAGTTTTAAATCAAATTTTGAAATTCTTTAAATACAAAGTAAATCCAAACATCCTGGATGCTCCATCCATTCATATATATAAATTCTTTAAATACAAAGTAGGGATTTGGCATGTTATATATATATATATGGAGCGTCTATACTCGATGCATTATATACCTAAAAACATCTAGTTTGCACCCTATCCATTCAACCAAGAATCACAATTCGTTTATGAAATATGTCCAAATTAACCAAAAAAAAGAAGAGAGGCTACAATCATAAAAGTACATGGCTAAAAGCACAACTAATTTCCACATCAGCTATAAAGCTTATTAAAAAAATATAAACATCAAATTATTTTTTTTGGTGAATGGTAAGTACAATCTGATCCTAACTATAATATCATGATTATGCCAACATTCTTGATTAAGGTGAGTCTGAAACTTGTGACATTTCCATTTGAAATGGTAGCATTGATGTCGGTACCACCACAAGGTAATTGGCATAAACATCAAATTATAAAATGTAAAAAAATAAAAATAAAAAAAAATTAAAAAACCGGATATGGCGGCACGGCCATAAATTTTCTTCAATTATTAAAAGTTTCAATAAATAAATAAAAAGATGAAGCATGATCCACCAATCCAACTCACGGCGGTAAACAGGCTTGCCTCCGACTTCAGTCTCTGAGCGAGAGAGTGTGAGACTCAAGTCTCGCCGACCTCAGCGGTTGCAGGCCTGCAGCCATGGCGGCGGCGGCGGCTACCTCTCGGTTTCTCGGCCACAAGCCTCTTCACACTGTAATCTTCTATCCTGTTATCTCTAATTCACTCGCACATATATACGCAGTGCGCTCAATCTCGCGGCGCGCGCATATATTTCAAAATTTCCGATTCACTTCTAAATTCATCACTATTTCGAAGTTTTTGCTAGTAACTGATGTTCGTGCGCCATTACGATTTCTGTTCTTCGCTTGGACTATTTTATTTATAATTTTTGAAGCTTGATTTTTAGCAATTTCGTCTCGAATAAGATAATCTGTTCGAACTCCATCTCTTGAGTCTCGTCTGTCGATCTATACGCTAAATTAGACCACACAAAAGAGGACGTACTGAGGAGATATTTGTTTACATGAAGTTGTGTTTGATTCCGTGGTGTTGACAGAAATCTCAATGAATGATTTTAACTTTTTTCCTACAGCTTAAACTTGTGATGAAGCTATTACACGATTCAGGCCCTTTCAAGGACGATCTGGAGCTGAAGTAAGGAATTTCCCTTTAGTAGTCTCCGGGGATGATAAAGGTCAGGCCACTAAAAGCAAACTATTCTTGGTTGTTTATACTGTACATATAAATTAACGTCAAGATGTTTGTGGGTGTCTTGGTGAATACCTCGAATTAGAAAAGTTGTGAATAACGGAATGAGAATCTCATACGTGTACAGCAAAAAAAAAATTACTTTTATTGGAAAGCGATAATATTATGTTTCATTCTGCAACTATAAATAAAAATGTATTGTGACATGTTTATAGTAAGAGGCAATCCATTTTATTTTGGCATTGTAAACTTTCTTATTTTTGTAATATTATTCCATTATTTTTCTAAAGCATTATTGTACTATCAGATGAAAGTTGTTGAATAAACATGCACACCATGGTGTACTTAATAACTATTGGAAAAGGATACAATGTAAAAAGAATAGGAACGAAGTGTCAGACCATATATATATATATATGGAGCGTCTATACTCGATGCATTATATTTGATACGGGTGACAACTTAATTAATTTTATAATTTTAAAATAGACAATAATTATGTTTAATTTTAGTTTGTTTTCAATATTTTTCTTCTTTTATATCAATTTATATTTGTGCCTTTTTACAATGTGAAATCTTCTTTTGTATCCCATTTTTTAGTCTAATGTATTATTATTTGTAAAGTATTTAAATATTTTTAACATGAAATGAATTGTGTGTATATATTAGATGGAGATATTATGGCAGCATTTATTTGTTCCATTGTATTCTCTTATTTGAGATCGAATAGTTAGTAATAATAATGCGGTTAATTAAAAAATAATAATTCATTAAAATAAGAAAAAAGTTTCTAAAGTAAAACTTAGTGATAATAATGCGGTTAATTAAAAAAAATTAATTCATTAAAATAAGAAAAAAGTTTCTAAAGTAAAACTTAGTGATAATAATGCGGTTAATTAAAAAAAAATTCATTAAAATAAGAAAAAAGTTTCTAAAGTAAAAACATTTACAACTAGACAAGGGGCTTTAATTTGTACTCCTTTTAGGTCAGTGATGTGAGATGTCAATTTGCCTAATCTAAAGATTCTTTAATGAAGTGATCCCATCCCTCAAATTCCATTCTTTTTAAATAAAATTTTTCAATTTTTTAAAAATATTTTTTTTTCAATTTTTATTTTTAAAAAAAATTAATACAGTTGGTTTGACACCTCTATATAAAGCTCTCAGATTGGTCGTTTCTTCTCATCAGCCAAAGAAACTCACAAGCAATCAAGTTGCCACCTTTCCTTGCTTGCCCCCATTGCACTATTCTTTTCCCATCTCCTTCAAACCTTCCAATGGCCACTGTTGAGGTACTATACTCTCTTCAGTACTGGTTTTGCATTACATATATATATTTCTCTTCTTTTTCACTTGAAATGAATCTGCTGTCTTTGATCCATTCATATAATTCATCAGACCACAAACCCAGCATTTGTTGCTGGGTTTTTCTTGTTCTGATGATGAATAATTTGATCATCTGTGATGGTCATCAACTGATATGCAGATCATACTATGTTTTCTGTGTTTTTTGTTGGATTTGACAAGGAAACCCAGTCAGGTAGCTTGTATCTTATTTGTTTGACTCTAGCCCGTAAATGGCTGTAAGGCGGTCTGATCTAAACCAGCCTAAATTGTCCTTTGGCTCAAATTGGTCAATTAGTCACTATTTAAGAGTTTGTATCCTATTTGTTTGACCTTAGTTGACAAATAACTGCAAGGTGATTCAAGCCAGCTTAGGTTGTCCTTTGACTCAAACCAGTCAATAGGACGCTTCTCATGGGAGTTAAACACATAATCTTACCAAGTCTAACCAGCTTGGCTCAGATTGTGTAATTTGGTGGTGATTTGAGCTCAGTTTTTAATCATTTGATGATTTCCCATGTCTTAAAATTTACAAAGAAAACATGGCTGAGCTTGATCAATGATCAATGGAAGATTTGTTGGTTTTTTGGGTGTTTTATTCATGATCTTGATGGTTCTTGAAACTAAGATGAAAGTTGGCAATGATCTGTACGTGTTTCTGGCTTTTTTTGCTTTCTTTTGGATCAATCAATGATTTGCAGCTTCTTGGCATTTGATCGATTGTTGTAATTGCTTCGTTAAACTGCAGGTTGAATCATCTCCGGCAACAATCGCAGAGAATGTCGCGCCGGAAGTTGAGGTGAAGCCAGCGCCGGCGGCGGAAGAAACAACGCCGGAAGTTGCAGAGCCCGCGGCGGAGAAGCCAGCAGTTGAAGAAGAAGCGGAGACGCCGGCAGCTGCAGCTGTGGCTACACCGACCGAAGAGGCGGTGACCGTAGTCTTCGAGGCTGGGGAGGAGGAAGAAGAAGTGGCCAAGGTAAGAGAGGCAGAATTGAAGCTCCATTTCTCATACGCACATTTATGTTTATATATATTACATGCTAAACAGGCCCCTTCAGGTAAAGGGGCCCGATTATTTTGATGGGTTCTAAACAACGCGTGGACTGAAGTCTATTTTTATACTGTGTGACGTGGAGATTCAAATCCATGACCTTTGACATGGTTCTAATACCAGATTAGAGCTATTGTATTATATTATATTAAAGTGCTCAAATTATAATTGTACAGATTACATAAATTATAAATATATATAATAGACATTTATATTTATATATATTATATGCTCAACAGGCAGTAGCCGAGGAGGAAACTCCGGCGGCTGAAACCAAGCCCGAGGAAGATGCAGCTGTGGCTTCACCGACCGAAGATGACAGCGTAGTCTGAAGTTACAGATGAGAAAGCTGCAGAGAAAATTGGTGGTGGATGGTTGTGCTGAGGTGTTTTTAGACTTTGCATGTCTTAGAGTTAAGGTTGGGTTAAGTTCTATTTATATTTGCTGCTATTATGCTTTTTTATTATTATTATAGTTATGTTATGAATTATAGTGGAGGAGAATTTGTAATGTCTGTCATCACTTGGGTCAGTATCAGATGAGGTTTGCTGTGATTTGATGAGATGAGATGTGGTATGGTCATTTTGGAGCTTTGGCACATAATAAATTTTATTAGTTTATGTTTTTCTTTACCTTTTGACACTTACATTTGTCACATCTGCATTGAACTAAGAATAATCTAATCAAATTTTGATGAAGTTTTACTCATAAAATAACTCTCTAAAGCGTGTTTATCTTTATTCTAAATTGGATCCAGTCCAATTCGACATCAATTCTTTTTAAAAGTAGCTTGATTTACTTTGATTACTTCTTCTTTTTTTTTATGGGAGTATAATGAAGTGGTAATAAGAAGATTAGTCATCCTAACTTTAAATGTTATGTTCGCTAATAATATTCCATTCATAGATTATTGTCGCTAACTTGATTGACGTAATTCACGTCCATTATATTCACGAGATTGATGTAACTCATGGTCTCATGTCTACTGATGAATCAAATCATATGATTATAAAATTTTCATTAGATCAATTATACAGTGACTCATTATTATTATTTTTTATTTTTATTACGGAGTATTTTTCTAAATGCACAAATTGAGAGAAGCAGGTAAATCTCAATAATTACGGACAAGTATACTCTTAAAAAAAAAACAGAAAATTAATTACAATATCCTATTAAAAGGAAATTGAGTTGAAATTTCATCCATCTTATATATAGTGAGTTGTCATTGGGCCAAATAGAAGTTCCCTTGTCTAAACAATCAGATTTTGTTAGACATATCAAAAGTTTATCAAATGTGGAGGCCAGGTAGGCAACCGAACTCGTGACATTCGGTGTAAGAATCATATTATCAAATTTAAAACTGAATAATCTATTTTAAATTTAACAATAACATGTCATATCAACATTTAGTAAAAAAAATTTGTTCATCCATACTAATTTTTAAACTAACAATTTTAAATTATTTTTGTTAAACCTCCGCCGCCCAAGACGGGTATTAACTAACCCTTATGAACGTAGTATCACTGCCCGAAAGGAGCCCTAAAATGTCTTCGGGCGGCACCTCTAAGACCGTTGTTTTCACTTTCCACATCCTTAATTTGACCAAGATTTGTCAGGAAATCAACACATTTATTACTTTCTCTCAATAGTCAACACATATTAAAAAGTGTGTGTAATATCAACATATTTTTGAAATATTATTCAAATAGGACCGACCAATACTAGATTCAACTCGAATCAATTCATCATTTTCATCTCAAAATCAAAAGGGGAGTTAAAGAAAGAAACGGTCAGGCTGAGAAACGCCTAACTTTTGAATTTAAAGCTCTTTCTTTCTTTTTAACGGTTCATTTTTGAATCATTTCTCATTTTCTCCTTTCATTTCTCCCAATTACACTATCTTTCATAGCCATGAAGATGATCAAAGCCATGAAGAAGCTCAAGTTCTGGTCCAGAAAGAAGAAAAAAAAGCTCATCATAAAACCTCCTTCCACCTACCACATCCCACCCCCTCCTCCGCGCCGCCCACCACCACCACCGCCGCCGTGCTGCCACTGCTACTATTACCCGTACAGCCCCGTCGAGCCGTCTGCCCCGCCGCTGCCCCCCGGCGTCGACTTCGAGGAGGAAACCCACGACACCATTCTGCTGGCAGAAGAAGACTACATCTCCTTCACTGAAAAAAATTCACGAGACGTCGATGATGATCCAACGAGCCCGCCGCCGGAAAAGATTGCAGAGAGTTATCAGAAGTATATGGATCCGAGTCCGGTGTATGGAGTTCCGGCGCCGGCAGCCGGAACGGCGATCATAAGGGAAAGAGGTGCGGGCGGATTCGGGTGCGTGATTGATGTCGGGTTTCACCTGTTCCGTTGTTTCTTCCCGTGTTTTCACGTACGAGAATTCAAGTGACCGGAGATTCATGTGCGGCGGCGCAGGTTGATCGAGTTCGTCGTGAATGTGCGTTATAATGAGAATTATTAATGCGGAGATTATAAGGCAAGATTGAAGGCTGTAATCATATTTGAGTATTTTGATTTTCACTTCTCTAGTGGTTCCCAAAAGCTAATTCATATTTTGATATCTTATATATATATAATATTATATTATAATACAACAATATATAGGTATAGATTTGTTTTATTGCAATTTCTATAGTTTTTTAATAATAAGAATACTAACTATTTTGACTTGTAGGCCAATCATAGCTGAGTTGATCCGATAGTTTGTTTGGGTAACTACAATGTTTTAGATTTGATTATATGAGAATCGCCTATTAGTCTTATAATCTTGAGTCGGTCACTCGGTAAGCTATACACAACTTAGACTAGTGGCGGGCTTCATCAAGATGGCTACATTTCGGTGCGGCTCAGCTATGAGCAACCTAAAATAATTTACTTCACTGTTGTCATTTGCCGGCTAGAGTTATAAGGCATACTTCACTCAAAGTGCATATTGCGTAGTGTTTGCGGATTGTTCATTAAATCTTTTTTCTTGAACCGGTCTATGGACAAAATAAGTTAATTTACCCTATTCTAATTCTTTGTCAGGTAGGATTACAATACAAGTTTTACCTAAAGTGCACATACACTTATATATCAACACCAAAGAATATTAACTATTCTAAAAGAGGTGACAAACTAATGATCAAACTTGACACACAGAGTTTTCCAGCTCGATAACTCGATACTATATACATAATGGGGGTATTTGGCAAACGGCTGATAACTTATAGTTGATAGCTGGTTGGTTTAGCTAGTAGTTGATGGCTGATTGCGTTAACTGGTTTGACCAGCTGGTTGTATTAGCTGGTTATAAAAAACTGTTTGGTAAATTAGCTGTTTACTAGTAGCTGATTGAATGTAAAATGTCATTTAAGGGTATGAGTGTATTGTATTATTTCAACCTTTAAATATAACAAGAAGATAAACTCTTATTAATAAATAATTATATAATTTGGATATCATCTATACTTTTTTTAAGGGCATAAGTTAATTATTTGTGTTTATTTAACTCTTATTAAATTATACGCGTATTCTAAAACAATTTTTGTTACGTATTTATTTTCTATTATTATTATTAAAAATAACAAACCCCGTTTATTATTATTATTATTATTATTATTATTATTATAAAATAACAAACACACCACCCATTTAAAAGTAAATCACATTGATTTCAAAGGATAAAATAGTCAATATACCCATTGTTCTCAACAAGCTAATACAAAAAGCTACATTCATTAACTTTTCAATTTTCAGCTTATTGACCCAATAAGCCAAGGCTAATAAGCCATTTACCAAACACTTCAAAATATCTTATTGGTTGGTCAAACAGCTAAACTTTGTCAAATAAGTTAAAATTTGCCTTATAAGCCAATAACCAAACACCCCCAAATAACTTCAATGACACGCTTATTCCTAAAAACATTCAGTTTGCACCCTATCAATTCAACCAAGATCACAAATTTTTTAAATTCGTTTATGAAATATGTCCAAATTAACCAAAAAAAAAAAAAAGAAGAGGCTACCATCATAACATGGCTAAAAGCACAACTAATTTCCACGTCAGCTCTTAAGTTTATTCAAAAATAAAGATCAAAAATTTTTTTTTGGAAAAAGCGTAAATAGGCCACTGAACTTATCGTTTTTGTGCAATTGAGCCATTGAACTTAAAAAATGTGCAATTCAACCATCAAACAAGTAAAATATGTGCAATTAGGACATTTTTCTAAAATTTTTCAATTTAGCTTGAGTTAAAAACATTTCAATATTGACTCCTAACTAGCATGGTAGAAGAAAATGTCACTGTTAACACATATATGTTAGTAATATAATTAGATTTTACGAGAAATTTTTGTAAAAATGATCCAATTACACAAATTTTACTTGTTTAATGACCGATTGTACACTTTTTAAAGTATATTGATGTCAGTCACAAAGATAATTGGCATGAACATCAAATTATAAATATGAAAAAAAAAAACAAAAAAACTCCGGATATGGCGGCACGGCCATAAATTTTCTTCTATTATTAAAAGTTTAAATAAATAAATAAAAAGATGAAGCATGAACCACCAATCCAACTCACGGCGGTAAACAGTCTTGCCTCCGACTTCAGTCTCTGAGCACGAGGGTGTGAGACTGAAGTCTCGCCGACCTCAGCGGTTGCAGCCATGGCGGCGGCGGCTGCTGCTACCTCTCCGTTTCTCGGCCACAAGCCACTTCGAACTGTAATCTTCTCTCCTGTTATCTCTAATTCACTCGCACATATATACGCAGTGCGCTCAATCTCGCGCGCGCGCATATATTTCAAAATTTCCGATTCACTTCTAAATTTATCACTATTTCGAAGTTTTTGCTAGTAACTGATGTTCGTGTGCCATTACGATTTCTGTTATTCGCTTGAACTATTTTATTTATAATTTTTGAAGCTTTATTTTTAGCAATTTCGTCTCGAATAAGATAATCTGTTCGAACTCTCTTGAGTCTCTTCTATCGATCTATACGCTAAGTTAGACCACACAATAGAGGACTGAGGAGATATTTGTTTACATGAAGTGGTGTTTGATTCCGTGGCGTTGACAGAAATTTATCATTGCGCTGTTGATGAAATGAGTTAATTGTTACTTAAAATTGTTTCTATTATTTGAAACTCTTTACTACTTGCTTCTGTTATGCATTTTATGTTGCATTTCAAATTTTCAATAAGTTCACTGTGAACTTAGTTAAAATTTAAAAATACTTTACATTAAGTAAGGCTTAGATTCCCCTACTGCAGTGGAAATCCTCTCCTGGGAGATTTGCTGATAATTCGATTTGCAAATTCAAGATACAAGCACTCTTTTGGGGTCAAAGGAAAACTGTGCAGCCTGCTGTGAAGGATCTTACACTGGGGGAATTCTCTCTGACAGGGAAGGGATCAGAGGTTCTTACTCATAATGGTCCCGAAGGCTATGGTTATTAGTCTATTACAATTCTCTTTCTGATTGTTATTCAAATGGTAATGTGTTGATATTTAATGTTAGGGAGACTCAGAAAATTTGGGAAAGAAGATATCGGTTTCTGTGGTTTCCTCTATCTCAGAGGTTTCACCAGAAGAGTGGGATGCATGCAGTCTTGATGCAACTGGTCCTGAACAATTTAATCCGTTTCTTACCCATGCTTTTCTATCAAGCTTAGAGGAATCTGGTAGTGCAGTAAAGGTTTGCAGCTATCACTTCAATGACTTGTATTTAAGAATTTTATGGATGTTAATTGGTTTCAATTAGTTGGCTGACCTGTATATTTATTTATGTGTTTTACCATTTTAGTGAAACATATATACATCCTTAGTTAGTCTGTTCTCTTTGAGTTACGTGTGCTCATCCAAAAGTGTGTCAAAAGAGAGAAAAATTAAGTAGTTGCCATATATTCATTTGTTGCAGCTTATATGACTCATGGATTGTGAATTGAATATGTCCTTCTACATGAGTTATTTTTACTTTTTAAGTACCATAGTGCCTTCAAATAGCACTGTGTATGATAGGCATTTCTCATAGTTTTATCCTCATAAACAAAGCTTTGTTGTGGATACAAGTAGATGTTTATGGGGATCCTTAACTCTTTCCCACTCCTGTCCTCACCTTGCTCTTCTCCAAAGCACCATAGAAGAATTTCCTGGATTGTAGCCTTCTTCACTATGGATCTGGTTGATATAGTGTAAAATAAATGCTGAAAAATAAAATTTTTTTTGGATTTAGGTATGATACAGTGTAAATTAAACTCTGGTTTCCTAATCCTAAGATCATAAGATGCATGAGTCATCAAATAATGGAAAGTAATATGTCAAACAATTTAGTAACATTTTCTCTCCATTGTATCTTATATCCATTTGTAGAAGACAGGCTGGATACCACAACACATCATTGCCCGGGATGAATTGAAAAATGTTTTAGGTGTTATTCCTCTCTACCTCAAAAGGTTTGGCATCTGTCTATTCTCTTAAGGTAAACCCTTAGTGATCTTTGAAAAATGTAGTTTGCTAATACTTTGATCCTCATCTGCAGCCATTCATATGGCGAATATGTGTTTGACCATTCTTGGGCAAATGCCTATCACAGTTATGGTTTGAACTATTATCCAAAATTGCAGTGTTCTATACCTTTCACTCCAGTTACCAGCCCAAGGATCTTAGTCCGTAACACATCATATCAAGGGGAAGTTTTTGATATGTTAGTCTCTGCAATGAAGGATTTGGCAGTCAAGGTATATTTTTCTTCATGTTGAACTGCTTTTAGATGTTTTTTTTTTTTTTTTTTTAAAACTTATTTTGTCTTGACTTTTTCCTTGCAATAGGACTCTTTTCCCATATACAGTCTACACATTTAACGTTCACCAAAAATCAAGGGCTACTTTTACCGACTAATTGATTGTAAATTAGACAGTTTCTACACTGCTCTTTTTTCACCAAAATTTGAATTTTAGGGCTAGTCAATTTCAAGGTTGCTTTAGTTTAATTTACTCAAACTACTAAAAATTATTTTAAAAAAAGAAGAAAAAAAAAAGAAAGAATTGTAGCCTATATTAAGCACTGTATTTTGATATTCTATTTTAATTTACCTTGACAGCTTAAGGTGTCATCTCTTCATATTACCTTTAACTCTCCAAACGAGTGGGAGAAATTGGGGGAAAAAGGTTTTTTGCAGAGGATTGGAATGCAGTACCACTGGAAAAACCGTAACTACAAAAAGTGAGTATTTGTAGCCTCTTTGATCCTTAACTGATGGTGAAGATTTGGTACTTCAGTCTTTGATATCTTCTTTTTCATCATATGGTTAGAGGAATATTACCTTCTAAATCAGTTTTTTAATTCTCTATCAAATATCAATTGTTATTCATTACACCCCCAAGTCTTCTTCTCTTTCAAAGTTTGAAGTGATGTTAAGTGACTTGAATGTGTACCATTTTAATAATTATGGTTCAAAGAAGTTTGTTTTTCTATGTCTTGCACTTCTGATAATGCATCTGATTAGCTAATTTTAGTGGTCCCTTAAAGTTCATCTTCAAATCAGTCATGTTTTCATTGTTATTCATGCTTTTCACTAGAGGCATGATGTTACATAGACATACATAGCAAAGTCCGCTAAGTTTGATTCTTAGAATAATGAAATACTCCTTCCATCCCACTTCATGTATTTGGTTAAGTTAATAAGGATTACCTCAAACTGCTTAAAATTTAATTTAATTTTATACTCTGTATTAATCAATTTATTTTTAAAAAATTAAATGTGCATATTTAAAGACTATATTAAAAGTTGTATTAATCACAACAATCCAAAAATAATAAGAACTATAAAAATAATCAAGAAAACAAAGAAGAATTTATTTGACCTTCAAATAGTACACAATGAGTAAAATGGTACAAGGAGAGAGTATAGTCTTCAATTCCATCATCTGGTCTTTGACTATAATATTGATTTTTAGTGCTATTATTAATTTTTTTTTTTTCAGCTTTGATGAATTTTTGATGGACATGAAGCAAAGTAAAAGGAAAAATATTCGTCAAGAGCGCAAGAAGGTTGGTTCCCAAATTTCTTATTCACATGTGTAAAATTATCCTATCTATTGCATGTTGATGGGCATCAAGGTCAGTGACTTTTTTTCAGCCTCTAATTCCTGCTACAATAACTTATTGCAGATTTCTTCGCAAAATCTGACCATGAAGCGCTTAAGAGGATATGAAATCAAGGTAAAGCTGATGCAACAGCATGATTGTATAACGCCAATGATATAGATTTTACCTGCATGTTTTCTGTATAATATTTAGTTACCATGTTTCTTGCTATATTTTGGCAGGCTAAGCACTGGGATACATTCTATCAGTTCTACAGGAATACAACAGACAACAAGTTCAGTTGATTCATTTGAGCTTTTCAATTATTTGTACAATACTGTGTTTTAGAAAATTGCATTCAGCTAGTATTATGCTACTCACCATACTTCCCTTTGGATTATTAAGAACACCCACTGCATCTCATTGAATTCTGATGTTGGTCTTGTAGGTGGGGTAGTGCCTATTTAACAAGAGATTTCTTTCACCATATGGGTTCAAAGATGGGTGATCAAGTACTGCTTATTGTTGCTGAAGACGGAGATGAGATTGTTGCTGGAGCTCTTAATCTTATTGGAGGAGATACATTGTACGGGCGCTTGTGGGGATGCCTTCCAGAAGCCTATTACCCGAACTTGCATTTCGAAGCTTGCTACTACCAGGTTGCCGCTTATTTTATCATTTAGTACACTGCTAAAATAAAAGCTCCCTTAGTGGACAATCTGGTAAATTGTGCATCATCTTGCATTAAGAACATGAATCTTGTTAAAATAAATGATGTCTTTCTTATATGCAATAAAACTTCTATATGACATCCCTTTAATACAAAACAGGCAGTCAAAGTGAGTGGAATATGAAATGCATGCAGAATGTGTTTTAGTTCCCCTAGTAGACAATCTGGTAAATTGTGCTTCATCTTGCATTAAGGATTTGAATATTGCTAAAATGTGTGATGTCTTATATGCAATAAAACTTTGATATGATACCCACTGATACAAAACAGGCAGTTCAAGAAACAGGAAGATGAAATGTGTGCAGAATCTTGTTGGAGCAAAGTAGCATTCACTAAGGCTAGACTAGACTAGACTAGACTAGAATACAAATGGGTGAAAACTGACTTCATTTTGCTTCTTGTTTTAGGCAATTGAAGCAGCGATAGAGCTTAATCTTCAAACAGTTGAGGCAGGAGCTCAGGGTGAACATAAAATCCAAAGGGGATATCTGCCAGTCACTACTTACAGCAGTCATTATCTTGTGGATAAAGTGTTCAGGGATGTCATTACCGATTTCTTGGTGCGAGAAGCTGCTCAGGTGACTATTCATTAAAGTCGGAAACATTTCTAATACCTTTTGGTGTGACTAGTGTAGCTTTGCATAATTAGTAGCAGTCCAGAGTCATTTCTAATACCTTTGTTCACATATGCTTTTTTCTCCTCCTAATTATTTCTAAACATGAAATCTCAATGAGTGATTTTAACATTCTTCCTACAGCTTAAACTTGTGATGAAGCTATTACACGATTCAGGTCCCTTCAAGGACGATCTGGAGCTGAAGTAAGGAATTTCCCTTTAGTAGTCTCCGGGGATGATAAAGGTCAGGCCACTAAAAGCAAACTACTCTTGGCTGTTAATACTGTACATATAAATTAACGTCAAGAGGGCGTCTTGGTGAATACCTCAAATTAGAAAAGTTGTGAATAACGGAATGAGAATCTCATACGTGTGTACAGCAAAAAAAAAATTACTTTTATTGGAATGTGATAATATTATGTTTCATTCTGCAAATAGTGTAACTGGTAAATTTTTTTGGCCCAAATAGCATTTTCCTATTGTGAAGGCTACGAAAAGTAACAACTTTACAAATGTAACAAAATTGGAGCTCTAGCCTAACAAGGGCATTAAGGAAATTTCCTGATTAACTAATTAAAAACCTAAACAAGTTGAGATATTTTAGTTGTGGGACAAGAGAAAGGTTGGGCATTGCTCTGGAAGCCAGTAGAAAAAATGTAGAAAGCTGAAGAGCAATCAATGGTAGGAATGAATGAACCACCCCATCCCAACATGACCTACGCCTGTCTTGGTACAGTTCTGTAGTCTAATATCTAGAGGTGGATGCAGAGTCTGGTGGCGCAGGCGGCAACCGAGAAGGCGCCCGGCGTCCTCTGGAAGTAGAATCCCCGCTTTGGCCACCAGAAGCGGGATCAAATGCAGATGACCAATCATCAGTTGACAAGTGATCGCCAGCTCTTCCTTCTGCATTAGATAAGAAAAATACATGTAGAGAACATCATATGGAATGAAGGAACTAAGGAAGAAAAGAATTGTAATTTGATGGGAAAAGAATAAGGTGTGAATAAAGTAGAGATTTAAATTACATTGTTTGGTAATAAGGAATAGAATTATTGAGAATGATAATGGAAGTGGTATAAAGATTAAAATGTCTTTGTATAATAATAATAATTATTAATATTAAGGGTAAAAAAGTTTTTTTTTTCTTTTTCTTGAACAATATGAATTGCAATTCAACAAAATGAGAGAATTGCAATTCCCTCCAACCAAACGCTCTAATAGCCCATAAGTGGAATAGAATTCCCCCTTAGAGTTTGGCTCCAGTGAGGCTGTTGTTAATATGCTATATGCCTATATGCTCGAGAAAGTGTAATCATTGGAAACCAACACACAAGCATATATATGAAAAATAGATGTTGAAGGTCGGGGGATAAAAATACCAGCTCCATCATAATCTGAAGCAGTAGAAGCCCGGCTGTCAAGAGTATTTAGTTTTCGAGTTAGCTCAGAAACAAGAGAGGACTGTTTTTTACAACGCTCCCGCTTGCGCTTTACATTTTGGTCTTCCATCAGTAGTTCTTCAATCCTCGCCAAGCTTTGTCCACTATCAATTGCAATTCAGTAATCAAAATGTGACAATACTGAAGATGAGAGCACTAAAGACAAAACAAAACACTAAAATGGAAGAATTTCATTTCAACTTATAATATATAGGTTATATCAGGGTTGCACAATAAAAAGGGTATATATTTTCAACCATGTTTTCCACAATGAACTGTTTACATGTAAAAACATGATGACAGTAAGGTAACATCTTAATATAATGCAAAGATGCTGGCTGGCAAACATGGTGTGCTTGAAGGAAACAATGCAACTGCTAACCTGATAGAAATGTACAACTTATTAAGCATGTCCTCTCTGGCCTTTTCAACTTGACACAGAACAACTGCCTAAAAACAAGATAAAAAGAAAGCAGCTTTTAGACAACCAATTGGAAAAGAAGAGACATAGAAGGAAAACAAATATGGAAATTACACCGACTTTAGGGACATTGGCTGCGAGACTATTCATAACAGCTTCAACATATCCCCGTACTTCCTGAGCCATCAATCGAAGTTCTTCTTCTTGATCTGCAGGTTTCCTAGCCATTGTATCCTGTGATAATATAACATGTCAAGTATTTCGTAGACCAGACTGCTACTATTCAAGTGTCACCAAGAGATCAACTCGTAAATTGAGGTTTTTGAAGAGAAGATAAGAAAGCATGTCACATGTTTAAAAATTTACTTTATTACAGTCAATGGCAAGAAGAAACTTTTAAAAAGACAAATTCAAAATGAGAAGTACTGCTCTTACAACTTACAATTGAACCATCAGAAAAACTTTGCCTAATGGGAACACCAATTTCTGCCTTAACTTGACCTCCTTTAGAACTTATGACAGTTTTCAACTTGTTTACCCACTCAACCTTTTCTGCCACAGTATCTGCCTTTAAAATCACATTGCTATGTGCTGCAATACCAATTCAGAATTTAGTCTGCATGGTATGGAAGTGTTATGGAAGGAAGCCTCATTAGAGGATAGCAAACTTATCCTTTCAAATAGTAAATTTTTTTAAGGCTTTAGTGAATGCCTAGTTTGGAATGTTTATTTCATGAAACTGGTCAGGGTATATGATCAAGTTATTGTACTTAAAAGGGGAAAAGGAGAGAGCAAATTAAAGTAATCCAACAAAAGATGGCTACCTTTAAGAACAGTTTTATATTGAATCCTGCTCGTAATTTTGAATGTTAGATTGGCAGCTTCCCTTTTATCCTTGGAACTCTTAAATAATGCTGCTTCCTCTTCCTCAGAAAGGTCTTCAAGATTACATTCCTGAAATTTTCAATAGAACAAATGAATCACGTTCCTCCATCTTTATCTATAAATCTGACTGGAGAAATTCAACAATCTGTGCTCTGAAACATGTGGAAATAAACTAATAAACCTCTGAAGCATCAATCGACACACTCTAGATGTCCAAGAGACATAACCACAGAACAGTTATACAAGGCATCACCTTTGGACTATAGACGTGCACAGGTGCTTTTCTTACTTTTAACTCACTACACTCTAACGGAGGAATAAAAATCTCCTATGTGTCAATATATTTACTTTTTTTTTTTCTTTTCTTTAGGCAAGCAATAACTGTAGACACAAAAACTAACCAAACTGATTACCATTAAACATGGTATGCAATCTTGCAATATATTAAAACACACCCACCTAAAAGGAAAAGAACAGGGAAGAAAACATGTTGGTGAGCAGGGAAGAAAAAAATATTAACTTTTTGAACAAAGAACATGCGCGGAATTTTCGGACCCAACTACTTTGTGATTAAAGTGTAGTTCTGTTGATAAATGTGAATGGGAATTTGAAGGTAATATGCTTTCATGACCTTTATGCTGAAAGCTTTAAAAGACAGAAGAGTATAGAACATATTATGTCCTAGATTTCTTGTTCATATTTAAGTGACAAGAGAAACATTATGAAGTCTTGGAAACATTTTATCTCAAGTAATGGTTATCATTAACTAACCTCCAAATTGATGACACTACGGAAATGTCTTTCCTCCTGTTTTTTGGTATATCCAAGCTGCAACAAGTAGGTTTGACTTCAGGCATCCATTAAGGAAAGAACATCCGATTAAAATCAAACAGCCAATTACCATATCAAAATACTCAGGGCATGACAAAATTTTAGAGGTGGTTGATCACATGGAGTGTTAAATCATGGCATTTAATGTATGGAGAAACAAAAATATTTTTGAGCGCTTCATTGAGAATTCTAATAAATTACATTTGACATGCAAAAACTTCCACTGTGAAAGAGTAAAGCATACTGAAGGGACTCAAAAATGATCACAATCTAGAAAAAAGTGCAAATACAGGAAATCATCTTTCTTGAAATTGAAGAAATAAAATCAACAGAAAGTTTGTGGTGCATCAGGGAATAATTCTTATTTCTTAGAAATGGTAGATTTTGAGAGTGGTTGGAAAACTTGCCACTGACCTTTCCACTTTTTTCATTTAACACAAACCATCTCTTATTCCAACTATTAGCTTTACCACTTTTCTTTAATAGAAACCCTGCACCCAAGCAAGCATAATCAGCTATATATATTGTCAAAAGCTAACTGGTACTTCTCATAAAAATAAAGAACTTTGTTTATAAAGGGTACACTATGAACTTGTTTTTGACTGGACAAAGAATATTAACCAATATGGAAAAGTATATTTAAGAGGCATCAAAGAGTTCCTGGCCTACTCAAGAAGAACTCAATGCACATTATCTTATCTAAATAAACATGTTTGGATGAAACTTATCAAAACTAAGCATCCAAAGTTTAAATATCCATTCTTTGTCTTAAATTAATATCTCAAAAACTGGAAGTGGAATTATTGATGGACCTGCTGTAATTTCTCCCTCAGGCCCTGCAGTTTTCAAGACTGGACCTTCAGGTACATCCTTATCTTGCTGAGTAGGCTTATCCTTCATTGATTTTAAGCTTCCACCAGGTTGAGGACTGCTTGCCTAATAGAACAATAAAGAAAATCAGGAAAACAAGTAAAGGAAGAGGACGACAAAGTCCTAGTGCTAATACATGTAGGAAAATAACAAGCATTTGAACTATGTTGGAAAATTCCATTCTACCCTATTTATTATAGACTGCTCTGCCTCATATGCCCTTTTAGAAGATCGGCTTCTTTGATCTTCATCTCGTCGATACCTATCAATTATGGAGAACATCAAAAGGGTACTAAATTTACCAAATAACAAATTAGGGAAGATCATCATGGCCACAAGTCCACAACATATAATAATTTGATAAAGTGGATGTAGAAAAACAATCATATTTGTTGATCATATATTGGTCCATTGCATCAGATGATCCAACCATCAAACAGAATCATCATGCATTCAATGAAAATATAAAGCAGTCAAGGTGTATTAAGTGTTTAAGACTCCTAAAAAGCCTGATATTCTCTCTCTTTTCTTATTCGTTTGTTCTGCCCTGTACATTATATGAGGACTTGTAAAGTAACCAATAGATGCAATGAACTAAAAGGTTTTTTTTCAATATAAGATAATAAGCAACACAGCCTATACACAAAACCTATGATGTAATAATGGAATCATGAGAAATTTGAGCATACCGCCTTTGAACCAAGCGAATGAAGTGTTGTGGGGGAACAAATGCCCGCTCCATGTCAACAAGTGCAACAACCATATGCTTTGCTTCATTCTTAAACTTCTCCAAGGCAGCAGTTGCAAGTGCAACAACCTATGTAAATTACAACCTCAATAGAAGTTTCATGAGAAGCCTGAAGAATGCATGAGGCTTACCTCTCTCTTGAAAGGAGGATATCTCCCCAGACCCGGTGTACCATTTGCAGCTGCTAAGACAATATCAGAAAGTACCCGGTGCACCTATTAGAAAATTTTCAAAAGCAGCTTCAGGAGTGGGAAAATCAAACAAATGACAAAGGCTCATGATGCATGCCAGCAAAAAAGCTGTAAGATGATTAATACATGCACTATATAGAAAGCAGATTTTCACAGGTATAAAAGGGTAACATTTCATAGTCAGAAAATTCAGAATGGGCGAGCAAGATAGGTAAAACAAAAGAATATGCAATGCTTCTTTGAGTCTTCATCTCATAGTACCTGAAAATGCCTAAGGTTACAACAAATAAGGTGAACCCACACATAAATGCATACTCAAAAGTGCCAGCAAATATATCTTTTTCATCGAAGCACCTGTAATATCCTATGACGGGCAATTTCAACTGTATAAAATAAACTGAACATGAAAGTAATGAATGCATTGTGATTAACCAGCGAAAATATGGAAAGAAGTCCAGAGAGGAGGAAGAAATGCAAGAGACATAAAATTTGATGGCAGATCAGAGTTGACTGGGAAAAAGTAGAATGAGTAACTAAAAGCAAAGCAATGCAGAACAAGGCAGGCAACAAGAAATTTGTTCAGTAGTACCTCATCAACACAGAGTTGTGAAGGTTCTTTTGCCATCTCTAGCACAGTCTTTATTAAAGACCTTAACCCTTTCTCTGGAGATATAAGGTAAGGTTGATAACCATCAGCCTCTAGTACAATCTGAGACAATCAAGAATGGATTGTAAAAATAATAAATAGCAACAGTGGCACTGGTTTAAGAAAGTAAATGAAAGAAACTTACTCGCTTCACATTTTTAATATCAAAATGTCTATCCAAGGGAAGCTGCTTGATCCTATTGGGGAAGTTTCCTTCAAAACTTGCAACAACTTTCCATCCAATACCCTACTCAAATTACAGTAGTAGCAATAAATGACCAACTAAACCAATATTTTCTCTCTGTGCATAGATTTAAGTAATAAACATGTTAAATTGAAAACTTTCATGTCTATATTACAAGACCAAATCATTGCCGAGTCTATTAGACAGAAATATAACAAAAGGAAAGGAAATAAGAGCAGACCCAACAGAAAATGAGATAACAAAATAGGAGTCTCACATCCCAAGCAGATATAAATTCTCACCTCACCACTTGTAAGATGTTGGAGAAACGTATCTTCAAATTCACGACAAAGCTCCAGAGCTAAAGCTCTTGTGCCTTCAGCACTTTGAACCTGTCCACCAAGCTTTGCCAATTCATCTTTTACTGATTGAGACATGTCCTGAAGCCTGTGACAGTAAATAATTAAACAAGAATATATACCCCTTTACAATAAAGAAATACGGAGTAAACAATAAAATAGCAGTGGAAAGGGAGCTAGGAACTCAAGTATTCTGAAAAGGAGATCATCAATTCTGTTGTATTCTTGCCCACTAAGTGATCACATTATATTATCTTTGTTACAACTAAAACATAATGCAGAAAGAGAAGAGGCTATACCAAATAATGGAAATTTTGTTTTTCATTTATCTTGATGCATTTCCATAAATAGGTATTTTATCCTTTAGAGAGGAATGCATTATTAGTATGACAACCCAAATGGAAGCGACAACTGCTATACAAGATAGACCACCCCTCTATGATCCAAAAAGAAACCCCCCCCCCCCCCCCCCCCCCCCCCCCCCCCCCCCCCCCCCCCCCCCCCCCCCCCCCCCCCCCC
>NC_044916.1:2396731-2440207 GCF_003576645.1 Ipomoea triloba
AAAAAAAACCCCCCCCCCCCCCCCCTCTCTCTCTCTCTCTCCCTCCATATTAGACAACTCATCAGTTTGATAATGTATTGCTAAAAATGAAGAGCAAACGAACCAAACATACTAGACGACTCAGCCAGAGTTTAATAAATTGAAAACCAACCAGGATCAAACTCTAACATTGCAAGAGAAATTAATGGATTTGTTGACAGAAAATAAAATAAAAACAATTCAGAAAAACTTCAATTTCTATAACTAACTTTGCCCATTAAGGGGATTTAAAATGAAAGGGAAGTTTACCCTGAAAGAAGATTTGGTAGCCTGAGTTTCATACGATTACGGATCTGTTGGGCAAGAGTTTCAACTAAGGCTAATCTACCAAGCTTGCTTTGAGGAGCTCCAGTCAAAATAGATTTAAGACTTTCACTCTCAGCTCGCCAAGCTGTTTCTAAAGAATCATCCCCAACATTTCCTGACTGGGCTGAGGCTATTGAAACAGATTGACCAATCAAAGCAACCCATGGAATATCAGATGTGCTTGGTGGTCCTTGATTAAGCAAAAGAGCCTGAACGGCTGCGAGAATCTTCGGCTCTGAAGCTGCTTGATCTATCTTACTGATAACACCAATAGTTCTTGTAGCTGAAGTATGAAATAGTACATGCTTTTCATGCATTATAGAAAAACAATAGTAACCAGAAATTCCAATATATGTCCTTTTCTTTTTAAGCCAACAAACTGAAATGCAAGATACTGAAACTTACATTCTCCATCATTCTCCTTTGCAATTCTAAGTGCTTTGTATGAGGAAACTTCTGGTGCCTGAGATGCAGGTATTACAACAAGTAATACTGCATCACTATGCTCTACATACTGACTCTGTAAGGAACAATTAAGTGTAAAATCTCCTTTTAGGAAGGCATCCAAAATCCAAATTGATATTCTGAAAGAAAGCCACTCACTGATGAACTATCAAGACGCCCTTTGTCCACTCCTGGTAAATCAATTAATTTTAATGGTGGAGCTGTAGACCACAAATATCAGCAGATTAATAAAAGCATAAGAATTTCAGAACAAGAAGAATAAAGGGGAAGTAAATACAGCATTGCCAGACTAAAACTGAATTCAAGATGTTAGTAACCACAAATTCAAGTAAACACATAATTATAGAACATCAGTGCAGCTAATGATAATTCAAATGCAATGTTGAGTTAAAATGCTAAAAGTTCATTTGACTGCTATTCAACAGTTCTCTAGAGAAATATGGTTCTCAGTAGTCTGAATTTCTACATTACATTGAGAGAACAGCATTCCTCAAATGTAATGTTAGCCATAAGATTTACCAATGAGCCAAGACACAAAAATCTTTCTAATGGGTTAACAATAATTGGAATTATATGTCTGGCCATACCTGTACTGGTTTTAAGCTTCAAATATATCTCATCGCAACTCTTACTTGATATTTTGCTTAATCTCTCCTGTAGAGAGCGTCGAAGAGCACCTACATTGGACCAAATGTTGAACAAGCACAATCAGATTATGATATATTTATCATGTTGGTGAAAACTAATTCATACAGAATCCACTCCACTCTTAATTATAGAAAGAGGATTCAAAGTGAAGAAAAGGGGGCTCACTTGCAGAGACTTCTTGTGATTTGCTGTCAATCTGCAAAATGATTAATTTACTGCTCAAGGAACTATCCCTTTTCAACTCAACGCATATAGGAGCACGTGTAGCACCGCCTTCTCCAGTTGGCTGTTCAAATAAAAATAAAAATAAACACATTAAGACATGAAAGCTGTATATCAAAGAAGCTTAAAAGTAACAATCCAAAAATCTAGAAGACAGCTTGAGAAAATCTCACCAAAGCAGGATGTCCAATAACACTGTTCAGCACAGCAGATTTACCAGCACCCTGAAGAATGTCAACAATTAGAAATGGATACCACACAGACTCCAATAGAAGTACAAGTAAGATGACAAATCCTAAATACTTTGTTGACTCAATATGCATATTCAGTTGAAATAAAAATCCTCTAACAGTCAAAGTACACATGCAAAAACAAATTAATAGTCCATGTAACCCAAAAAGGACATTCTCAACTGGTTTTGTATCACCTAAACCAACGTAATCTCCAAATTTTGTTTCAAACATCCTGATCAAAGTAATTTGAAAGGCATTCACCATTAACATATGGAAATTTAATTAGACCAGTAGTGCACTATTCCTCCATCCAAACTTGCTATTAGACAATGCAACTAGTGTCTTGCAGCTCTTTCTAAGAAGGAAATATACATGCATGCCAAGCCACTGCAATGTGAGAGCTGAGAAATAATTATACTTCATCAGAATATATACAGGTTCACAACACTAGCAATTATGCAAATGCATGCCAAGTCACTGCAATGTGAGAGCTGAGAATTAATTATACTTCATCAGAATATATACAGGTTCATCACAACACAAGCAATTATGCTAGAACATTTAATCAGCTCAAAGCACCATACAGAACTAACAATTCAAGCCCAAATTGAAGCTTATGCAATGTGGAAAACTAAATATCCAAGCTATTAGCACATTGATATTGCTGGTCCAACATATGTATCAAGCAATACTCAGATTAGCAGTATTCAAAGAAGTACTATAGACTCAGAAAGTTGGAACTGCACTTTCAACTACATGAAAGCCTACATTATTCACCAAACTAAAAATTGCACATCCACCGATCAACTTAGCACAGCGCCTACTATATCTTTCATGTATCACACAGATCAACACACACACACACAAACATATAGCGAAGCCTACATTATGATCAAAATCGAAATACTTAGAGTGAGGAGACATGGAAAACATTATTAATTACATTACCGTGCAGCCGAGAGCAACTACATTAAGGAACGTTGAGGGCCGTCTCGACGAGGCAGACATTACCGCTTCAACGTCTTCGTTGGCGAGCACAGCCCCGGCTTGCCGCATCAAATTGGCAAGCTCTTGCAGCTCCTCGATTGCCTCCATAGATCCAAATCACACAGCTCTCACCTTTGCGTTAAAAAAAAAAAAAACAAAATCGAAATGCACCTTACATATACATACGTACACATGTATATAAAATTACATAGTAGCTCAGATGATCAGAGAATGCAATATTGTTGATTCTGATAGGGAAATTGTCTGAACCTTTTGTAACGTGGCTTCTAATTTGCATGAGAGAGAGAGAGCGCGGGGGAATGGTATGGAACGTAGAGAGTGCGAAATGATGCTCCGTTTTCGCTCGCGCTACACTTGAGGAGAGAGAGAGTATGGAAATGTGGAACGCGGAGAGTGCGAAATGATGCAACGTTTTCGCTCTCTACGCCTATACGTTAGTTATCCTCGTTTTAACTGTATGATTGTTCTATTGTTTGGATTGGTAGAGACCATTGTGCGTTATAGACGTCAATGGGAAAGGACAGAGTATGCAAATTATAGATTTAATACCAAATTTAGTCATCCACTATAATAATTTTTTTAGATTTAGTTATAAACCGTCTTTTTTGTGCTTAATTAAGTCATTAACTTTTATGATTTTATCCAATTAAGTTCTCGACTGTTAAAATCAATGATTAAATTGAAAAAATTCACTATAGTCGATGACTAAATTAGGTAAAACAACTATAGTCGAAGATTAACTTGAGTAAAGTTACTAAAATCAATGACTAAATTGTATATTAATAGAGATAAAATTACCAAGTTATCTTATCATATGACTGAATTGGATAAAACCATCAAGGACCTAATTAAGCACAAAAAGACGTTTAGGACTAAATCGAAAAAAATCACTATAGTGAGTACTAGATTGGGTATTAACTCGCAAATTATATATATTCAGGAAAATGAAGGTTTTTTTAGCGACCAATTCGATATGACTTAATAATTACAAGGTTTTAAATTTAACTCTTTACAAAAATGATATATTGACCTTTTTAATTAGTTTGAGCATATCAACTCTGAACAACTTAAGTCGATTTAGCTCTTGTACTTATTTGTCAACTAGGATTATAAAGTAGACTTCACCTTTAGCGCAATTCAAATATTTTTTTTCCGTAAATCAAAGAAAATAATATTTTTGGTCCAAATATTTATATAGGGAATAACAATTTAACTCTAAAATTTTGCATTGCATTTCGTCTATTAGTTATAAACGGTCAAAATCATTGCTTCATGAAAAGGGAAACCATTAACCAACATGGTTGGCATGGTGGTTCAGCATCTCGTCCCTTAAGCATGAGGTTGGGGGTTCGATCCCCACCCAGGTGAATGGAGCACACCATTTGGCCAGTCCCCTACCACTTATGACACGTTTGGTTCTATTCCCAGGAAAGCCAACTTTCTATTCCCAGGAACAATGTGACCTATTTCCCTTGCCAACTTTCTATTCCCAGGAACAATGTGACCTATTTCCCTTGCAAGGGGAATAGAGATTCCTAGGCCAACTTTTTATTCCCTTTGGTAAAACTTTCTATTCCCAGGAACAATGTGACCTTCCCTTTGGTAAAACTTTCTATTCCCAGGAACAATGTGACCTATTTCCCTTGCAAGGGGAATAGAGATTCCTAGGCCCCCATAGGTATTAGGCTATTCCTGAGGACGGCCAACTTTCTATTCCCAGGAACAATGTGACCTATTTCCCTTGCAAGGGGAATAGAGATTCCTAAGCCCCCATAGGTATTAGGCTATTCCTGAGGACTCCTAAGCCCCCATAGGTATTAGGCTATTCCTGAGGACGGCCAACCATAGGTATTAGGCTATTCCTGAGGACGGCCAACTTTCTATTCCCAGGAACAATGTGACCTATTTCCCTTGCAAGGGGAATAGAGATTCCTAGGCAACCATAGGTATTAGGCTATTCCTGAGGACGGCCAACTTTCTATTCCCAGGAACAATGTGACCTATTTCCCTTGCAAGGGGAATAGAGATTCCTAGGCCAACTTTTTATTCCCTTTGGTAAAACTTTCTATTCCCAGGAACAATGTGACCTATTTCCCTTGCAAGGGGAATAGAGATTCCTAGGCCCCCATAGGTATTAGGCTATTCCTGAGGACGGCCAACTTTCTATTCCCAGGAACAATGTGACCTATTTCCCTTGCAAGGGGAATAGAGATTCCTAAGCCCCCATAGGTATTAGGCTATTCCTGAGGACTCCTAAGCCCCCATAGGTATTAGGCTATTCCTGAGGACGGCCAACCATAGGTATTAGGCTATTCCTGAGGACGGCCAACTTTCTATTCCCAGGAACAATGTGACCTATTTCCCTTGCAAGGGGAATAGAGATTCCTAGGCCAACTTTTTATTCCCTTTGGTAAAACTTTCTATTCCCAGGAACAATGTGACCTATTTCCCTTGCAAGGGGAATAGAGATTCCTAGGCCCCCATAGGTATTAGGCTATCCCTTGGAGAAAGATCTTCCTTTTCCCGAAAGGCTCCTATATTATTATTTAAAAAAAAAAAAAAACTTATAACTAAGAACAATTAAGGTTCCTTAAATGAATGAGCTTTTGGCTTTTTAAGGCTTCCTCATCCTATTGTTAATTTCAAAAGAGAAGCAATGCTTCTCTTATATAGAGGAGCTCAAATGAGCTCCTTTTCATAAGTTACCAATGTGGGATAAAAAATTTCAATTTGTATTTTAAAAAATTATTATATATGTAATTTTGTTTTAATTTGTATTATTATTATTATTATTCCTTTTTTCTTATTATTGTTATTAATATTATTATAATTTTTATTTTATTATTACATAATAATAATATTAACATTAATAATAACATGAATGTCCTTATTATTATTATTGTTGTTGTTATTATTATTATTATTATTACATATTTTATAAGGGTATTTATGTATAATAATAATAATAATAATAATAATAATAATAATTTTGTACAAGTGCATTTATGTCTTTTAAATATATATTACATTTCTATTCCTTTAATCAACCAAACGCTGGAATACAATTCCCAAGTTTATTCCTTCCGCGAACCAAACGCTGGAATACAATTCATATTCTATTCCTTACCTATTCCATTCCTTATGGAATAGTATTCCTATTCCCTTTAAATTCATTCCGTGAACCAAACGTGCTGTTAGTGTGCTCACCGTTGGAACGGAGGTGGCTGTCGGCTGGAGGGATACCTTGGGAAAAACCCAAAAAAAAGGGAAACCAAATTAGGATACCTTGGGAAAAACCCAAAAATCTTAGTGTGTAACGGTCACATCAACAATTTACAATTTCAAATTGTGTTCCCGCATAATTTGACTCTTAAAAAATCTTATTTATAATCATGATTGCAGTAAGCACTAATTAGACGGTAGAGTAGTGCTTAACTAAAAGCAACACACGCACATAAAAGTTAATATCGCCTCCACTAAGACTCAAAAATCGCCTCCACTAAGACCCAAATACAAACTTCATGCTTCCTGTATGAAAAAGTCAGTGTCACTGGACCACAATCTCTTGACAGATAAATTTCTAACCTTAGACTTGAATTAACAATTTGTTTATTAATTACCCATGGTTACGGTTAGATTGTTTTATTAATATTAGAACAAACTTAAACACAATCCAAAATTTGGTTAATTAATATAATTCTTAGTCTTTTTTTTTCTTTATACATCAATAATAAATAAATTACTATATTTCGGAATTGGACTGTATAGTAGACTGCATCTTGTCGTGAAGTTGTAGATTTGCCGTCTGCAATCTGCATAGCATAGGGACTTTTACACCGAAATTCGCAGAACTATATATCCAAAATAAGAAACTCGGCGACAGCATAATAGTAAACCTGCAATGATGTGCGTGAACTGTGTGTATCGTTGAAGTACCTCTGATGTTTAATTGATTCTTGATTTCTTCGCCGTCTGTGAGTTTTCCAATACTGAACTCAGAAGTGAAACTTTTTTTCTTGATTCATTTTTGGTTTTTTATTGATTTGCTTCCTGAGCTCCGATGATCTTTTATTTAAATCCCTAGCAGCCTTGAGGATATGAATTGAGATCCATGTTAAATTCCTTGACCTTTCCAATCCGCTGTTGAATTTCTGTTTGATTGCATCAACTTTCAGAATTCAAAACTTTCAATTTTGAGAATTGGTTTCTGATGGTCTGATTGAGAGTGAACCAAAAAAAAGGTGATGCCAATTTGTTGTAATTTTGGCTAGAGAGGTATTGAAGGTCGAAGGTTGATGAAAATTGATTGGGGATTTTTTTGATACATTAGTTTTAGCTTACTTCAGACTAATCTTAAGCCCCTAGAACCCTGCTCAAGAGTGGATTAGATTAATTGGGAGTTGCCCTGTCAGTCCTCAGGTTCTATACACTCTGCGCACAAGGGGTCTTATTGATATAGAATAAGGGGGAGAGAATGAGTAATGGGAAGAAAGAGGGGTCCGAGTATAGATTATCAGTCCCAAGGGACTCCCCAATCAGCATGTTGACAGTGATTTCAACTTTGGTTGTATTTGTAGTTGGAGTGGTGATTGGGCTGGCCTCTAGCACACACATTGGTAGGTACTTGAGCTACCAAGCGCAGCAAAATATCAGGAAAAATGCGTTGGATGATACGGTTGTGAGGTGCTTATGTGAGGATTGTTTGAGCATGGAGAGTTTTCAGAGGCCGAGGAATTTGATTCATGGGATGAGTGATGAGGAGTTGTTTTGGAGGGCGTCGTTGGTTCCTACCAAGGAAGAGTTTCCATTTGAGAGAGTACCCAAAGTGGCCTTCATGTTCTTGACTAGGGGAGAACTGCCCATGATGCCATTGTGGGAAAGGTTCTTTAATGGGCAGGACAAGAACAAATACTCAATCTATGTGCATGCCCTTCCAGGATATGTGCTCAGTGTGGCCAATACATCTGTTTTTTACAAACGCCAGATTAAAAGTCAGGTACAATATAACTGATATCTGCTATCTAATTATCAGTTTATTTCTTTTCATGCCTATTTCGAGTGGTACTTTTTGAGATATCATTGCTAAAAAATGTCGGCATTCCATTTGCATTGGCTTATTTTCACACAGAAGTTGTGAGCACTCACACATAATGGCAAGTGCCAGGTATAATTTGAACGTGATGTGTGCTTGTTCACGAACTTTAGAATGTTCATTTTGAAGTGATCTGTAAAGATCAGTAGAACTGGATGCGTTTTTTTATTATTTAAAAAAAAAACAGTCAAATGCTTTCCTAGGACTGTTAAGTCAAAACCATGGGAAAATTAGTGAAAAGAATTGAAATGCTAAGGTTGAGTCGTAATTACTGAATCACAGTGATTTACAAGTTATGCCAGAAATGACTTGGATGAAATTGAGGATAAACTTATAAACCTGCTGGACCATGATACCAAGTCACTATAAGGTTGTAACAATGAAAAGGGAAATACTAGAGTGGCCTATTCTGGAAATGACATTTGGCCTGCAATTGTAGTTAATTGTTTGAACCTGAAAATTATTATTCAATTGATTGATAAGATATTTAAGGAGAAAAAACAGTTTCCTCCTTTTCAGGGTAAAATGGAGTTCTGGAAAAGAAGAAAAAAAAAGTAGAAGTTTACTTTGTTGAAGTTTTTGGACATTATTGACTTTAGTTTGAAGGGAAGGGGTGTTATTAGATTATAGGATCTAACTGAGCAAGTAATGATGGAATATGTACCTCTTTTATTAGTTGATTTGAAGAATGTATTGTTTATTATTTTGATTTGGTTTCGGTTCCTGTATGTGGCAGTCTGCTAAACTGTTGCACTATTTGTTTCAGAATGTTGAATGGGGATCAGTATCGCTGGTTGATGCAGAGAGGCGGCTTTTGGCCAACGCCCTACTAGACTTCTCAAACGAACGATTTGTTCTTCTGTCTGAGAGCTGTATCCCGGTTTACGATTTCCCTACAGTCTACAAATATCTCACTGAATCAACCCACAGCTTCGTCGAATCATATGATGACCCTACTCGGTATGGGCGTGGTCGCTACAACACTCGCATGAAGCCTGATATCAAACTTCATGAGTGGCGAAAAGGATCTCAGTGGTTTGAGATGAACCGTGCTTTGGCCATCATAATTGTCTCAGAAACCAAATACTACGCTATGTTCAAGAAGTATTGCAGGCCATCCTGTTATCCCGATGAGCACTACATTCCCACCTATCTACAACTGCACCACGGGTATATGAATGCTAACCGAAGTGTGACTTACGTTGACTGGTCATTAGGTGGCCCTCACCCGGCATCTTACACTGCAGCTAACATTACCGAAGGCTTCATACAGTCAATAAGGAGTAATGGCACATCGTGTTCTTACAATCGTGGGAAGACACAAATCTGTTATCTGTTTGCCAGAAAGTTTTTTCCAAGCGCTTTAGAACCATTAGAGAAACTGTCCTTGAAGGTGATGGGGTTTTAAATTTTGTCACATAGATAAAAAGGGTTGGTTTTATCAGTCTTTTCTGATTTTATTTAATGGAGCTTTTGACATAACTACAGTTTTGGTCATGTAGTTTTTGTGTGTTTGTTTATAGAGTACTGAATAGAAGATTTGTTGAGAGTGTTGAGCATATAAATATAATATAAACATAAATGTGCAGTCCAACTATTAGCTTAAGTTTTTAGTTGGATGGAACACACAATTCAATTTGATATCCACCCAAAAGGTCATGGGTTCGAATCTCCGGAAAAATTGTTGGTTGCACAACATCTATTATCTCACTCAATTTCGAAAAAAATTCTCTCCAAAAAGTTTAAATTTTTTACAAGTTTTTTGTGGACTCACCATTTTACATAAATTATATTTTAATTATTTCTTTGTTTATTATAATTTTAATTTTATAATTGTAGTTAAATTAAGTGTTTAAAATAAACATACCAACATTTGATTGAAATGATAATTATAAAATTAAAATTAAACTACTCATTGCTTAAAAATTAAACAACAAAGTGGCCGCATGCTGGTGGGCATGTGTTCAATACGCCGCCCGTTGGGGTGGGACATACGCTACAAGCACTCCTCTCCCTTTTTTTCTTCTTTTCCGGTCAAAAACCAACAATTGTAAGAGGAAAATTTTTGAAAAAATCGACCTCCCTAACAATAAAAAATCCTATACCTAATATTTTGTTTTGCAAAAATCACTAAAAAAATCCTTATTGGGACTGGTCTTAGTGTATTGAAAAGAGAGAAAGTATAATAAACAATGCATTCATTATTGATGAAGATTTTGTTGAAATGAAATGATATTACTACAAACTTTATATGATGAATGCTCAATATAATAAACATTTATCTCAAGCATTCTTGCAATTCTTTCTCACTTTTAAATACTTCAAACCTTGTGGCTGTTAGCACAACAAAATTTCTATATGGATTAATTGACCAGTTGAACTATGTTTTAAACTTTTGTACACAAGTGATTTTTGTACACAAGTGACGATTCCAGCTGGGCCAGTTCCCGTGCCTCCAGGAGCGAGGATTAGTCGAGTGGACCTAGACTGTTAAAGAGACGGAGAAATACCTAGTCGGGTGGACCTGGACCATTAAACAGACGAAGAAATACCTAGAACACCAAGTGAATTTACCCCAAAAAAAAAAAAAAAAAAAAAAAAAAAAAANAAAAAAAAAAAAAAGAAGCCGTGGAATACCTCAAAAGTGAACCATGCTGTCAGGTTAGTATATTTGCAATTCTATCACTAACGTAACCGGAGAAATCCTTAAAAGCGGGTTAGCTCAACGAGTTGTCAAGTACTGTAAAGCAGCAGCGGATCGAGTGGAAAGTTTAGCAGATTAGCTCAAGAAATTGCTAGGTATGAATTCTCTCTACACTGTAATTCATTTTTCGTTCTTCTTTTCGGACAATCACAGGTTTTGATTGGAAATCAGTCTCGTACCCTAATGTAGAAACCCCTCTCGTATTTGGATGCCCCCCAACTGTTCGACAGAATTCCTGAATCATTGTTGTTCCTTTGTTTGTAATTGTTCTTCAGATTCAGATAAAGAAGAACAATGTTCGTTCAATTTTTGAACAGTTTGAATCACGAGGGCAATTTGTGTTCTCTTTTTTCCTCTTTTGCTTCTTCTTCTCCTTCTTCTAATCTGTTGCTTCTCTGTGACCGAATTCGTGAAGAAATGCTGCGGAGAAGGCCGAGCAAGATCGAAGTCAAAATTGAGGACAAAGTCGAACTTGAAGAAGCGCGCAAACGCGGCGGCGCCGCCGCCGCTGCTACTGCCGTCACCACTTCCACAGCCACTTCAACTGCCACTGGCGCCACCTCTCTCCTCCACCACTTCGATAGATCCGCCGTGGATCCCTCCTCCAAATCCCACCGCATCGGTCTCTCCTCCTAATTGTATGCCAAGGTTGGTTGATGGATATGTGGAGGAGAATGCCATGGATTATCCATATCCAGAGAATTCTAAGTTCCAATCTTTCATGAAAAAAAAAATTTAGTAAGTGAATCTGAACAATTTCTATCATATTTCTGGTTTCTCGAACTCTGATGCTATATATGCTAAAGAGCCGAGCCTGCAAGACCTTCATGTAGATCTCCTTCTACGAATTGAATATCCCTTTTGCAATGTTTGAAATGTTACTATGTTAGTAAATCAAGTTTTCACTTTTCATTTCCTTGATGGCCTCGTTAGGTGACATTACAAAAGAATGAAATTTTTGTACAATAATTAAAAGTTTGTTCTAGCTTAATTGAGTGTAATTCCTTCTACGAATTTGTCCCACATTCTCTTGGCTATTGCAGTGTAGCCTTTAGTCTTGTCAAAACTCAAAAACATATTTATTCAATGTGTTCATTATTTCGCATTTGGCAACATTATACAGGTTGTCTCATGGAAGACACATAATATATCTTAAAATTTGAGCACTCACATTATTACCATTAAATTTAATGCCTATTAAATTAATATTTAATTGAATAATTAAATTTGAAACAAAATCATTAATCAATGAACCAAGTCAACCAACTAGCTTACATTTGGTGACGTTATAGAGGTTGAATGTGGTCGTATTTCTCCACTCTACTTTCTCCTTTTCAACATAAGGAGATAGAGCTATGACACATGACCAACAACTGTATTCAAACTTCTATACTGTCACCTCTAATCATGACCTTTAAGTTATACGACGGATCAACTACGCTAATCCCGAGACATTTTTATTTAATTAGTCCTTATATATAAGGATACAATGGGACAAGGTGGGGAGTATACTCCTCCTTGCAACCCACAACTCATTCCCACGAAAAAATTTCAAGGACATGAAATTACTGTCCCAATTAATTAACGCTATAATCAAACTAATAATTTAATATAATTTTTAATATTTAACTAAGTAAATTTAAATATTAATTTTAATACTTATAAATCTTTATTTTTTTATAACTTTATCAATACATATTATTTTTAAAAAATTAATGTACCCTGTTGAATTAATAATAATAATAATAACTATGCATATTTTAGAGTCACCTGCGGACCCGTTCGCAACTTGGCATTGCCGCCAGCGCCACATCTCCGTTGAGAGGAAAGGAAGGGAAAGCGTTAAAGCTTAGCGTTTGCGGCATCTTTTCTCACGATTCAAAGAAATCCTCAGCGGATTAGCTCTAACAAGTTGTCAACTATTGTACTATTGTAAGCAGCAGCGGATCGAGTGGGAATTTTAGCAGATTAGCTCCACAAATTGCGAGGTATGAATTCATGAATTCTCTCTACACTGTATTTCATGTTTCGTTCTTTCCGGACAATCACAGGTCTTGATTGGAAATCAGTCTCGTACTCGTACTCGGACTCATTTATTATATTTATAATGTGTAAATCCCTCTTGTATTTGGATGCGCCCTAACTGATTGATAGAATTCCTGAATCAAAAGGGCAATTTGTGTTTTCGTTTTTTTTTCCTCTGTTGCTTCTTCTTCTCTGAATAGTATGTTCGTTTTCTTTGTACTAAAAAGCACAATCAAGTGAACTTGGTTTTTACATGGCATGCTTGATTTTCATAGCTATGTATATGCTTTTTTGTTACTTGATGAAACACTTCACATGTTCTTTTATTTTTCATAATGTATAATACATGATTTGATATTGCAATTGTTTTTGATTGAAGTACTAAAACTACCAACTGGATGCTTGAAAACATCTCTTGCAACTTCGGGTTGCTTTGTGTGACAAAGCATGCATTTTTTTGCTGTAAAACACTTTGGTGTGCATAACTATTCTAATATTGCAAATCCTATGTAAACTCTAGTAAAATGATTGCAGCAAGAGTGGTGAACTGAAGGAGTGCGGGTTTTGGGGAATGGGGGTGGATATGAAGTGCTTTATTTGAAGGTGTTTTGTGTTCAACAGTTATGTTTATAGAAGCAGTTAGTTATTTTCTGCTTGGGACATTGAATCTTGCAGTTGGAGCTTTTGTACTCGACTGCATAGTCATGTTCACAGCTTTGGGGTTGTGTTATCATGAGATGTTGTTGAATAACATTGACATTAAAATTTCGATGTTCATTTTTTATGTGGTATAGGGATCTGAGTTCATTGGAAAAAGATGCATCCTCCTCTGACATTACATCGGCACCCAATGTGTGCAGAAGTAAGTTCATCACCATACTCTTTGCCAATTGCCAGTGGATAACAACATTGACAAACTATCATCTCACTAATTGAATATGAATTTCATGTGATCAGATTATCGAGCAGTTTCAGAAATGTCATCTGGACCACCCCATTGGGAAATTCTTTGGCGAATGCACTGATCTGAAGATAAAGCTTGACCGCTGCTTCAGGCAGGAAGTAAGATTCCGGGTTCAAATTTCTTGGCTCTCTGATTAGGATTTGTTTCTTTAGTATCCTCCCAGGAGAAAACCCACAAATTTACTTGCATCTTTTTGCAGAAAGCCGTGAAGCGGAAATCAAACTTCGAGGAGAGTAAGAAGTTGAAGGAGAGGCTGCAGGCATACAGGAAGGAAACTGCCGAGGGGAGCCAAGAAGGCACATTTGCACAAGCTTAATCTTGATTCAGCCTCCACCCACATTAATAGATGCTATTAATTATTTGTCTGAGAACATTAGTTACCATAGTTGAGGACAAATTCTGTGTTTGCCAGGATTAGCAAGTTTTTGAGAACAAAAAGTTGAAATAATTTTACTTCAGGAAACCTGTTATAGAAATGTTGTCTATTGTAGATCCAACTTTTATATGGATTAATCAAAGAGCAAAATTAAAGTTACGTATTTAGCATCATCCTCAGATCGTATTGACAAAATCTTCAATTTTTCCCTAAAGATAGATAATTTGTACGAGTCAGCAGTATCTATCGCCATATGCAATTCTATGTAGCATTGTAGCCTGATCAGAAATGATTTGGAAAACACACAAACACATGCGGGCTATTGATCTTGACGTCTTATTAATGAATTATAATCAGACTAAACAAGATCAGAAATGATTTGGAAAACACACAAACACATGCGGGTTATTGAACTTTACGTCTTATTAATGAATTATAATCAGACTAAACAAAAGGGAAGTATCAAGTATGCACTTCGATATATTGAAGTCTAAAAGAATGTCATAAAAGTGCACCCACTACTGGCCTATCTCAACCAGAGTACAGACGTAGCAATAAAACCTTTACGGTTGGTTCACAATATTATTGGCAAGAAAATTGACATCCACCAAAAGAATTGAAAACTGGACGAGTGGTCATTATTCCAATCATCACTACTCAAAAAATCCTCATTCAACTACAAAATGCATTTCAGGCAGTTGATTCCTTGAGATATGCAATGAGATCTGCACGTTCCTGTGGCTTCTTCAATCCGGGGAAAACCATCTTGGTTCCAGGAATATACTGCATGAAAAGGAAGAATCGTTACACTACAGTTTGTGAAGGAAAAAACAAACAAACAAAAAAAAAACAAACAAAAAACAAAATTGAGATCCTCGTATATAAGAATATCAGTACAAGAGGTATGTAAGAGTGGATATTAACATAAATCAATTGGCCACAACATTTAAAAAAAATCAGAAAACAATCACAAAAAGATAAATAAAACGAAGAGACCAAAAAATCAATAGCTTAGATCAAATAAACAGATGAGATTTGAATAAGTGCATTAACAGAGTCCTGAAAAATGCACAAACCAAGCAAATGCATGCATTGAGATAGGATGAAATCTCAGTAATTGTGATCGCGTAGCTCATAACATTTCCAAAATGATACATTTGTGGAACCCTTCATTGCAATTCATATGATGATGTCAAAATCATGCATAAACATTCTTATGGTTAAGCAATTATGTGATCACATAGCTCCAGAGCATGTCCAAGTCAGTACATTTGGGAAGATATTCATAGCAATTCAAATGATAATGACTACACCATGCAAGAAAGCTCACCTTCTTGGGGTTAAGCAAGTAGTCATATAGTGTGTTTTCTCCCCAGATGACAGCCATGTTCTTGTTGGCAGCAGAGTAAGAGTAACCTGGAGTTGTACCGGATTGTCTGCCGAATAGTCCATTCAAGTTAGGCCCTGGAAATTTCAGATGTCAGAAAACATGCCAATAAAATTCATGGATCATGAAAAATTCTACAAGGTTCTGTTGGCTTCCAAAGAATAAAAAGGATAAGCACAAGGGAGTAGGGACCATAAATCTGTTTAGAATGACAACAGTAAGTGAATATATTAGCAAAGGGACAAGAGACAAATAAAAGGTGTGATTCATTTTCAACAGTAATAAGTGGAACTACAAACTGCACTTTCCTTAAAAGTTGGAGAGGACCTAAAACATCATTCATCAAGACTAGTAACAACATTCCAAACTTAAAATTATTCAAAGTGTTCCCTTCAATTTAATGCAGGACAAGAGGATTTCAACACTTCAAAAAAATGAAAATCTTATAATCTACCAAATAAATTTAATCCAAGCAAACTTTTGTATCCTATAGAGACAGAGAACCACTTGGATCGTTAATCTAAATATACATAAATGTTAAATCACATTAATGGAACTGATATCACAGTATCAGCACATTCAAGATACAAAACTAACTTCCTTAGATGACATATATACAAAAGACTGCAAATCTCTAGAAAAAATCAAGTGGATAATCAAGGACCAGCTAAAATTCAATTAAAACAATTTATATGCCTCGAACATATCACTCTAGCTACCGATCATTACGCACATCAAATTTTACAAAAATAAAAATTAAGCAGCTAGAGTCCAAAAGAACGGAAGGTATCTACAAGCTTATAACGTACATGTACAAATAAATTAGAGTGAAGAATAAGTTAATCATATACTCCGTATAATCTATTGTCGGATCCTATATACAAATAAATTAGAGTGTAAAACATGATTTGAGCATCTATAATGATTTAAGCATCTATAATCTATCGTCGAATCCTCATAGATCGCGCACAACACAGATCGAGCCAAAATTTTCACATCGAATTAAGTTTACCTTGCTTGTGGCCGGCGCCTTTGTCAACGGTGTGGCACTGAGCGCACTTCATTTTGAAGATCTTCTCTCCGGCTCTGGCATCGCCGGGCGGAGCTTGCTCAAAGGAGGCCATGAGTACAAACCAAAGGAGGATTTGCGGAGTTTGGTATCGGAGAAATGAGAAGCGAAAAACGCAGATCGGCGAGGGAGTTTGGTGAAGAGAAAAAAGAGGGTTCTAGGGCTTTCCTTTTATATTCCAGAAAAGGCGGCCATTTGCAAGTAAAAAGGAGCGTGCCCTTTGTAGCGGTGGCACGCGTCTTGACCGTAGAAACTTCTTTAGTGACGAATTTGCCCTTTCGTGCTTTGACCGAATATTCGTGCTATAATTTCGTTATTTCCCTTCTCTTTTGGGCTTATATTTTTCGAATAAATTAAAACTTCAATTTTTCAAGTCCCTAAACATTTTATATATGGAATGTTTACAATTTAAATTATGAACATTTAGGTAAATTGTGATGAGTCTAGCTTGTAAGGTGATTCCGAGTTCATAATATAATAATAAGTAATACTCCGTAGTAAATTTATTTTGTATATTATATCTTTAAATGATTAATAAAATAGTACTTTTGATCTTTCTATTAATAATTTTAGTAAATTCTATGTTTATTCAGAAATCTTAATTTAATAAAATGTTATCTCATATTTATCTTCTTTATTCAAAATCACAAAAATGTAGACAAATAACATGCACTATGAAGTGCAATGAATGTATGTAATCAAATTATTCTTCTTCTTTTTTTGCCACAAAAGTGTATATTTGGGATGTTATTTATGAGAAAAAGAGAAATAGATAGTAAATATTTATTAATATTTATATTCAACTAAAAGCGTCATTTCACTGAAAATTTAAAAATTAAAAAGGGTGACATTTATAATATATAGATTGAGTGATATTATATTCCCTTTCTAATTTTCCTCATAATATTTACCTTTATACATAGGCACATAGCAATACTTAAGTTGTTTTCTAATTTTCCTCGCCAAAGACTTTGTGCTCTAGTGGCGACTGTTGACTAATATTACATTGTAACAGAGTCAGTAGTACTTAAAAAAAAGTAAATTTATTTTCTTTCAGTGTCAATTGAAGTCAATCAATTCAAAAGTAGGCAATAAATACGCTTTACTATATTATACTTGCATTCAGATTTTCCAACTTTGTCAGAGTATATTTACATTCAAAGTATCTCTTGTCAACAACAATAACCATCCAAAGCTAATTTAGCAATATTTACTAATCAAATTATGACATACCCAAGCTAATTTAAGCAATATCTACTAATCAAATTGAAAAATATTACTTCTACTTCTAAATTCTATTTCCAACTTTTACTCCATTTCACCAAATTTTAATGTTGACATTTCTATTGGGACTCACATGATAAAGATAACTAATCATCAATCGACACAAAGTTTTTCTAAAAAATGAAGTAGAAATAGTAAGTATATGTAATAGAACTCAATCAAATAATCGGCTAGGCTTGTGCAATACCCGCCCAACCCGATATCCGAATTTTGGTATGGTCTGGTTGTCATTACCTTAGTTCTCTAGCCGAACCAATATGTTACAATTATGCGGGTATATTTAAACGGGTAGGGTTGAGAAATAACTCACCCGAACCGTTTGAATACCCGATTAATATATACACATTATATATATATTGCTTTGTTCAGCTCCTTCAAACCCTATACTATTTGTGCGCAGTCGCGACCTCTCTCTTTTCTTCTCTTTTCTGTTCTCACTTCTCAGACTTCTCTCAAGTCTCATAGTCTTATTAGTTATTTCTGACTTCTCTAGTACTCTAATCTCTATTCTCTCAACTTTCAGTCTCTCTTGAGTCCTGGGTCGTCTAGATTTGAAAGTCTTTAATTTGTATCTCACGGACTCGAACGCCCTCCGGTGGAAGCCCCTTCGCGTGGTTCGTTGGTTGAGTTTGCCACTGACGCTATTTTTTGAGTTTGTTGTCGCCGGTGGAAGCCCTAAAACTCCGGTGAGGCTTGTATCTGTAGAGATTAGACTCATTAGAGACTGAGTCTTTGAGGTATACCGGAACCCTAGTTCAATCATTTTTATGGTTATTTATTCTGTATGTCTGATTATCTGATTCTGTTATGATATATAATATGTTGAGTATAATGAAATTAGCGTTTGCCCTAATTCAATTAAAGTGTGGAAACCCTTAAATCCCTAATTCAATTAAGTATTTTGTTAGTTACCATATGTAAATATGTAATCTATTTATCCATGGTTTATCTGTTAGCCTGTTGCCCCTCTTGGATTGTTGGTCACTAGAGTCACTTATTTTGCTATTTGTATTTGTATTTCTAGTTTGCAAGTTTGGTAGTTGTTACTTGGTTATTTAACTTATTTTGTCACTTATTAGGTTATTTGTTAGCATTGTATTTTGCACTTTAAATCTGTAAACTGTAATTTTGTAATTTATTATCATCTTAAATTTGAATGTTATTTTTATTTTCAAAATTAGTTTGAAAACCGATATAACCGACCGCACCCGAACTTTGAAAAACCGATTGGGTTTTCAAAAATTTAACAACGGTTTGAGTATTAAATAAATTACCTAAAAACCGAACAATTTTCAACATTACATAACCTAGGAGTGGACATTTCGATTTCAATTTGGTTTCTTCGATTTCGATTTTTTCGGAGGGTTCAGTTTGGTTTGAACGGATCGGTTCAGTTCAGTTTAAGTTGCCAAATTTCAGCGTTTCCTAATTTTCTGAACATACTATCACAATATCCATATCCAAAATCTAAACATTATATAACAAAATAGCAATTCAAAGTCTTAACATACTACTAAGTACTAATTGTGAGTCAAATAACAAAGCTCAAAGTAGAGAACATGCTATAAAGGAATCAAATAAAAAACCCTAATAATATATATTATATATTATATATTAGGGCCTTAATTAAGTGGTGCAAGTTGACTAGGCTTATTAAGTGTTTTGGTTATACTGATTAACAAATAGTTTGGTTGGACTCAATAACTACTAGTTGTTATTCAACCAAGCTCACAGTACTCATACTGTTCAGTAGACACCAATATACCATCTAGGGTTCTGAGTTGAGCCAAACATGACTAACGGTCTACCATTCAAGAGACATCACATCAACTGTGACAAATATGAATTAAACGACGAAGCAAGCATCAAGGAACTTAAATTTACTTCATTATTATTATTTTTATTCTGGTTGTTATTGTTATTATTAAAACCAAACAAAGTTCGGTTTGATTTTCGGTTTACAAGAATCTCGAACAGGCCAATTTTGTATTAATAGTTCAGTTCGGATCAGATAAACCAAACCGAAATACCCACCCCTAACATAATAGTTCAGTTCAGATCAGATAAACCGAACCGAAATACCCACCTCTAACATAACCAAACCGACCGAACCCACCTGACGCACACCCCTAATTTTGACACACATCGCTGACATTAGGGACAACATAAATGCATTAAGGGTGTGTTTGGAAACCCGGAAAATGATTTCTAGAAATCATTTTCCGGGTTTTAGGTGTTTGGAAAGGCCAAGGAAAATATGGTCAAAGGAAAACAACCCAATAGTCAATGGAAAATGAGGATCATTTGGAGGAAAATGACTTCCCCTTTTTTTGGGGGAAGTTATTTTCCAAGTTCTCTGTTGCTCTCCTCTCAGCTGCTGCCCATTTCTCTCCTCTCCGCCTCTTCTCTTGCCTTTGGCTTCCAACACTCATTTTCTTCTTTCTCTTGCCATTGTCATCTTCCTATCATCAACCTAAGCTATGTTTCTTCCTCTTCTTCTGAGCAAAATAAACTGATTTCCACTTATTGAAAAAACATATTTTCGAAACCAGTCCGTGACTGGTTTCGGAAACCAATCCTACGAACTGGTTTGCGAAACCAGTCCACGGACTGGTTTCCCCAATTTTTTTTTAATTATGTATTTTTTTATTATTTTTTTGAGATATTATGATTTTTTTGTTATAAATGAATGATTTGTAACATTATTGTGGTGATTTTTTCAATTGTAATACTTTGGTTAGTTGTTTTGATATTATATTAATCATTTGTTAATTATATTGAAAATTGTTATTATAAATGTTGTATTTAAACAAATTAACTAAAATATTTAATTATACAATTTTGTTCATTTTCCGACCTATTTTTTGGAAAATGAACCAAACACACAAACCTAATTTTCTGCTCTGCAGCTAAACACAAGAAAGAAAAATGATTTCTGAAAAATGACTCATTTTCTAAAAAACATTTTCTAAAAATCATTTTCTTGCTTTCCAAACTGGAAAACATTTTTCAGAAATTATTTTCCTACTTTCCAAACACACCCTAAGTACGGTCGGACACTTCAACGCTGAGTAATGAAAGTTACCACCCAGCCATAAATTTCTCGGACTTGAAAAGGTGTATTTCTTATCGCTCTCAAGCATCAATAAATTTGTAGAGAAGTATTGAACTGGAAGAGAACATAAAAGATACAGCAGCTCATAGCTCAAGAATTCCACCAAAAAAATAAGGTGGACAGCAGTCAAATCATCATAACATTTTTAAAAAGTGAAAACTAAAATAGAGCAGTACTTATTATAAAAGCTAAAAATCTTTACAGACAGTTTCTTCACCACAAAAATGGGGTTCACCAAGACTCTTCTTTTTAACTCTGCAGCTATTAGGAAACAGGAACTTTTTTTGCAGGTGGGAGCATTGGCCAGCCGAGAAGTTGAGGTGAGTCAGGAGGGCTCGAATGCTGACTTGGAGAGAAGAGGCTGAGCTCCACAAAGGCCCCGGAAGTGTCATCTTTATCCATTGTCCGAAAAGAAATTGATCCTCGCTTCGTTGAAGCTGCTGAGTTTCTGCCAGGACTAGTTGCAATACTTCCTCCAGGCAGGCTTTGGTTAGCAATTAGAGAAATGGTGTCGTTATGTTGATCATCGCTCACCCTTTGCCTAGCCTCTATATCTCTCTGTAGTTTCCTCAAAGCTAAAGAATCAGCAACAGGGAAGTACACAAGTGTGCATATGCCAACACCCGCACAACATAAAAGGGAAAGAAACCCCAAGAAAGCAAGAATTTCATAGACTAATCCTCCTGGTGTACACAGAACAGATAAACCAAGCAATACAACCCTTAATGGTAAAAAACCTGAAACAGAAAGGATTAATGTGTATACTCTCTTTTGCAAACCCTTATTGATGACCAAATGCAGGATTCTTCTCCCAAGCCAGAACAAATAGCAAGTCAAAATGGTAGCAAAAAGACCAAGGCATATGGTACTCAGTAAAGGGTAAGTGCAGAGGGCAATATCACCATCATCCTTTGTTTTAGGTGAGGCAGCTCTCGTAAAGTAATGCGGCAATTTGTGCGCATCACTCTCCTTGTTAAATTTTGGTCCAATTGAAATGACTATAAGCTGAAGAACAAACACTGGGAGGCAAAAGAGAAGAACATAAGCTGCGGTTTTGCCATTCCATTTCCGATTCAGGGTCACCGACTTCTGTAAGGATGCACGAAGAAGAAACACAACAATGAGGAAGAGACAGGGTTCCGCAAACCCCAGATTCGAAACAATGTAGCATTTGCAAACAGTTTCCTGCCATTTCCAATTAAGAGCATTTAACAATCTTCCGTCACGTCTCAACAGACTCAACCTAAGAACCTCTCCAATACCCCACCAGATTGCAAAAAGTATAAATGTGATTCGTATAATCCAAGGACCACTAAAATAACCAAGTTGGATATAGCCTTGACCGCGGATCCGTGCGTGGAAGTAGACCAAATACAAGATGCAAAATAAACCAAGTAGAACCAAGAGAGCAACAAGACAAATTGTCAACACACCTAGTGCATCACCAACTTCTTTCAAATGGGGCATTACCCAAAGCACAAATTCCACGCATGCTCTCTGTCAGCATGGATACCAGAAAATCCTCTAGTACATAAACCCTCACTCCTCAGCAACTGGAAGTACGAAGCACAGATTTCGAACTGATGTGTGGAAACTCCCGCCGACCCCAAAATAACCATATGATGATTCTCAAACCAACAACCTACTCAGGACAATGTTGAGAAACAGAGAGTCCAGGACTGTTTCAAAGTTCTCCCAGCACCCAATCTTCTCAGCTTTCACCACTACCAGATTGACAGTTACTCCTTCAGAGGGAGTTTCAAGCACCATTCATAATGCTGGTAACACTGAGAACCTTCAAGACTTAGCCCATGCAACCAGCCATAAAGCCAAATAGCCTATAAAAAATAATATAGAATTATTATTCATTAAACCACATGTACAAATATAATATAGGGACAAAGTAACAGGCAGGTTGGTGAAGAGAAACAGAAGCAAGAGATTCCTAACTAATCTTTAGCTGAAGTTTTAAATTTGAAACATAAGTGCAACTTTATCAATTAATACATTTGCAGAGATGCCAGGTGTACTGTTCTTCAATATGACAAATTAAATCACATTTGAATATAACCTTCATTAAATTTAACTATGAAAAAGGCATATTTTCAAGAAGTAGGATCAAGGCCTTCCATTACTAATAGCAAAACCCAATGTTCAAGTGATTTAGCAATGCCTCCTTTTACTTTTCCAATGCTTATCACCTACCTAACCTATGGCATTCCCTCCAAAGAGTTACTCAAGCACTTTAATAAGCTCACATATCCCCATTGCTTGAGCACAACAATCTACACATGAACGTAAAGTAAAAAAGCACATTAACATACATCTATATATGCATAAATTTCCAAAATGATTCAACAATAAGCAAAACTAATTAAGAGCAGACGACAAATTACCGCAACGGTTTAAAATTAAACTAAAAGTATCTCACAGCACCAAGACACAACCTCGGTTGGATTAACACAGTGCACAATCACAACAATTCACACACTAAAAAATATCCTTTCGCATTGCTCTCAACATGCACAGAGAAAAACCATAGTTCAAGCGGAACAAGACGAGAACTGAAAGCAAAACGCGGATCAGAAGGGAGCTTACGAGTCAGAGAAGGTGGATCCGTGTAACACGAACGCCGAATCGAGGAGCACGCCGGAGCGGATTGCAAAACCCTAAGAGAGAGAAAATGGGTAGAGAGATGAAAGAAATGGGGATTGCAGAGGAGAGAGAGTGGAAGGTGAGGGAAGAGGACCAAAGGAAATCGAGAGAGGAGAGAGGATCAGGGTACATTGTTGGTGACAGGCTGTCACCAGCGAATAAACCAAACTCGATATGGAAAATTAAAATAGATTAAAAAATATTTTGTTGTGGGACCGGGAAGGACAGGCTGTACACAGCTGGATACCCCGACCCTCCCGGTTTGTAGAATTCCGAGCCTAAGTGGCAACCTGGCCTTGGCGGTGTTTACGGTGAATGTTCCTCTCTAAAAGGGTTTTTTTTTTTAATACGTAGTAATAAAATTATATTGTGTATTTCACTATTTTGTCAATAACATAAATTAAAAATTTTATTAAATATATAATATATTGAAATATTATTTTAAAAATTAAAAATTCATTAAATTTTATTATTGTTATTATAAAAATTAGGGTTTTAGTCATTTATTTTCATTATTTGCAATATAGATAGTCTTTAAATTTATCTTTAAAATACAAGTCGATATTTTTTATAGCTTTGAAAAGTTGTATTATATGTTTTACAAGATGTACTTGCTCATTTTATACATTTAGAACAAAAATATATAATGTATAATTTTATAAAGCACATGACAGTATATTCGTAACTAATACATTGTAAATATTATTTTGAAAACAAATTACTCTGTATACGATACGGATTAGCATTCATGCGTCTTGCATCCAATATATAGACGGTAGACCCACAATTTTTGTACACACTTTAATATACTTGTACAATTGGAAGATACCTTAAAATTTTTCTTGTTATTATTATTATTATTATTATTTTGAAAGTATTATTATTATTATCATTATTACATAAAAGGGTCAAACTTTACATGAAAAGTCATAATTTCGACAACCTTCCGGCACTATTTTCGACCATAAATTGACCGGCTTCGATCAGCAATTGATTTGTTTTCAGAAATAGTGCTGAAGTGTCGTCGGAGGGTTGACGGAACCTAGTGGCATGTTATCACAAGTCACTAATCGATTTTTGGACTTCATTATAGCAAAATAAAATATTAATGGATTGAATTGTCATTTTAACAAGTTTATGGGCCTAATTGATTTGTTAGGTAAAGTTCGAGAGCCTATTTGACCATTTTCCCACATTATTATTATTAGTCAAAAACTTGTGTGACATCATATCACAAATCCTTGTCCGTGAGTTGGGTTAAGCCAAAATAAAAATGTAATACTACGTACTAATCAAGGATAGTGTATTTGTTACTTATAATGAAAACTGAAAAAAGTATAAGACTTTTGAATAAAAATTTAATATTTTTACATTTTGATTTAAAATATTATATATTTTTTTTGAGAAATTTAAAATATTATATATTTTTACAAAAGTATTACATTTTTCTATAAGTAACAAACACTTTATTTATTATTAGTATTACATTTTTTAGTATGAATATTGCATTTACATATTGATTCTACCCATCTCACAGATAAAATTCGTGATACAGTCTCTCATGAAATTCACTATTATTTTTTTTTTTAATTTGAAAATTTATTATTATTATTATTATATATTATTATTATTATTATTATTATTATTATTATTATTTGCAACTTGCAAGATGAAGTTGGGGTTGTCATGTGGCATTGAGTCTTCTCACTGCAGACATGCCGTCATGACATGTGGTCTAGTAGCAGGTGTGTTTTTCTTTTTTCCCACTATTATTATTATTATTATTATTATTATATACTTTAACATCTTGCATTTGTTAATGCTAAGCCCATTTAAATGACAAAAAGCATTTTATTTTAGGTTAGTGAAAATTTTTAAAGTGATATACGATATTATATGTATTATTAAAAATAAAATTAGAAAGTACCTTGAAAGAAAAGGGCAAGTATGGTGGATCATGGTTCTCGTATATAAATATTAGTATCTAATTATTACACAATATTTTTTTTCATATGATTTGTGAGCTACAATTTACTTAATTTACACCTTCAAATTGTGATTGTAGATTCTTTTTGTCATTCAAAACAAAAATAGTAAAATTGATAATTTTAACATATAATTAACATTGATTGACTCTACCTAATCATCATTCACATTCAAAAAAAAAAAAAAAAAAAAAAAAAAAAAAANAAAAAAAAAAAAAAAAAAAAAAAAAAAAAAAAAAAAAAAAAAAAAAAACTAACCCATATTCCAATGGATGGACGAAGAATCCATATTTGAATTATTCGTCCATCTATGACTAGACCCTTTAGTCAAATTTCACCGGAGAAGGCGACCTTGGTGTCTTCTCCGTGACCGGAGACCGATCGTCAGTCGTCAATCATTTTTTTACCTGAAATTTTATGGAGGGTGGCCGGAACTTTACTGACTTGTGATAGCAGGTTCATTAATTTATTTTTGGGCTTTATTGTATCGAATTAAATTATTGATGGGTGTAATTATATCTTTAAAAGGTTTAAGAGGCTAATTGGTTTTTCAGTTAAATTTCGATGATCTATTTGACAATTTTTCCTTTTAACTTAACAAAAGGTTGTGCCAGCATACCATCATGCCGTGAAATTTGCATCACTCGAGCTGCCATTTTTTATTTTTATTTTTTGATAATAATGAATTGAAGCACATTGTTTTGAAAACTCTGTCTTGAAATCAGGTACGTAAAACAAAGTCTCTCGAGACTTCATCCTGACCATACAACTTTTCCCAAATCTTACTCATCAATCATGCCTAATGCACGTACGTTTCACTAAATATGAAACATAATAATAGAGGAGAAAATTGAAAGACATTCTAATTTTGACAACTTAAAAAATTTAAGAAAAAATAGTAAAACAAGCGATCAAATTAACCACGAAAATGTAATTAGGTCACTACCTTTTTACAACACGGGTTTCTTACAGCTTAACAAGATGTCTCAAGTTTGAGTCTTAAGAATGCAGTTATCTTAAAACTTATGAGGGAGTGCATTGCTGTCCTTTACGATGATACTCGAAAATTATGCAATCAAATTAATTAATGGTTGTTCATGTAAATTATTCATTAATTTGATTAGTTGGCATATGGTGTGACATTTTTTAAACATGCAATGCTTACATGTTTTACAAATCATTAATAATCATAACTCTCCACCATAATCATCAACCACCTTTTGCTACTATCAACTAGTATCCTTGCCATTGTTGTAGTAGCTCAAATTCAAATTTTTTTACCATTGCGGGCAACAATCAAGTTCTACCATAACTCACAAAACCAAATAGAAGAGCGCTAGTTTGTTTATAAACTGTAATCAATATCTACATTATAATTTGTAATTAATATATTTTGAAAGCAGCCAAAAGGAAATTAATTAATAATGAAAGAAGTGTTGAATACACTCGGGAGAATAAACTCCCAAATCTTTAGACCAAATTGATAATCAACCGCTTTTGCAGGAGTATGAGCAAACTATTTCGTTGATCACACAACATAACAAGAAATAATCGAATTAATAAGACTAATACATTCCATAAGGGAGAGACCAATGAATGATATAAAGCAGGGTCATCTTTAGCTAGTGTCTAGGCCACAAAACAATTTGTAATATAGTTATACTAAATTTAACTTTACAATTTTATATAGTTTATAAATAATTTAAATTTGGGGGCAAGGGTTGGTGCCGAAATTAGTCATAGGCCTCTATAGAGAAAAAAAATGGGACTGACTTTATACATTTGAGAAATTTTATGTATGTGTGTGTGTGTTTTTTTTTTTTTTTTTTAAGTATAAAAAATTAAAAATATAATTAAGGGCTAAAAACAAACATAATAAACTTGAGGGACTGATTTGGTAAAGCATGATATGTCCAATACTCCTATTGTCCTGACTCGTGAAGAAATCTCGGGCCAACGCCATTGGGCTAAATAAGCCTGTTTGGCCTGAAGTTTTCAGGCTCATATTGGAAACTTTAATTTTAAAAATTGACAAAAAAAAAAAAAAAAACTGTTTAATAAACTCTCATTTTAATTGTTTAACTTAAAATAAGATATTTTTCAAACATCTGGTTTGTCTAATAAGTAATAAACGAGTTAATCTAATCATCTCCTTTGTCTAAATTGTCTAATAAGTAATAAATGAGTTCATCGAACAATAAATGAGTTCATCTAATCACCTCTTTTGTCTAAAAAAACTCATTAGACTCATGAATTACTTGAGTCGAGCACTAAGAGGTTCAAATTCGGCTCAATGCTCAAGTTTAACTAGATAGAAATGAATTTACACCCCTAATTTGACATCTTCAAGCATACCCGTGAATTTTTTGTATAAAATAAATAAAGTAGAGCAGATATTTTGTGGCATAGTAAGTGAGGGGCATTTGGCAAAGATTAAAGATTGGCCAACAAATCTTTATTCACTACAACAAGTAATCAAATAAAAAAGTGATTAGGTCACTGGTTGAAGCAGATTGAAGAATAAAGAAATGGCTTTGCTTCAAGAGTGGGTAATACTACTTAGTACTTGTGAGTTGGCAAGTCTTTTAAAAAGGGCAAACAAGGCTGGCTTAAGAGACAGCCCATCCCACATGTACCTATTCAATTCTCCCAATTATATCACACAACCTGCTAAATATCCCTGCCTGCTAAGATCCACCCATAGTTTTACCAAGGATTCAAGGTACCCTTTCTCCCTTTCTTTCCCTAGATCTATGCTAAATCCCTCTGATCTTGAGGTTTTTTGTCTTTTTTTTTTTTAATATAACTGACTCTATTACATTGTAGTATCTGTTCATCTATACTTTCTCAATCTATTGAAGCACAAAGAGTCAATGTCAATGGAGAATCACTACATGTCACATGAGGTTTTTTGTCTTTTTCTGAAGGGTTTTTTGTGTTTTTGCAGGTGATAATGGCTGCAGAGGCACCAAGCTGGGCAGATCAGTGGGGGGCAGGGGGGATTGGTGCAATGGATGAAGAAGACAACACAAAGACTAAAGAAGAGGGAAAGAAGAAGGAAGGCTCACAGGGAGGTCTTGGGAAAGCTAAAGCTGTGGCAATGGCAGGTGCCCAGAAGGTGAAGAATGGCACATCCATGGGGATCAAGTGGGTGAAGAACAAATGCCAGAAGAAAAACAACACTTCTTCAACCTGAAGAAACCTGTGCTCAAGATTCAAGAATGAATGATTGGTTTAGTGTAAATTATTGTTTCTTGAAAGTCGAAAGTTGAAACTCCATTTCTGTGATCATATACACAATCAAGAATTCAAGATCCACACAGCACAGATATGAATATATGATTATCTAGAAGCCAAAAAAAGACACATTAGGTCTGCAAGCAAATGTAGCTTTGTTAAGAAATCGAGAGTGAATCCATTGTTTCGTTTGAGATTTTGTCATTTTGAGTTGATTTACAACGGTCCATATTGAATTGGCCTTTTTTTGTCATCTAAAGCAAAGGATTTACAGTTGTGAGTTTCCATGTGGAGTTTATTAACCTAAATTTCTAGCTAGTCACACCCGAAGGTATTCTCCCCGCTGTAAGTCATGTAAAGGAAGCCATCTTCATCCTTGTTCTCCTCGTAAATTGCAGACATCAATGCAGCTGTAATTGCAGACAAAGAAATATTAAGGAACAATTAAGAACAATACACAAGACCTGAGAAAACTCTAATTGATCTGTACTCACCGGTTGGTGGCAGCATGTTCTTAACAAAGACAAATATAGCCTTCTCAGCGCTGAGCTTAATCCTCTTTCGGACAACATACACAAACTGGCCAACAGTCAGGTCTGCTGGAACAAGGTATCTAGCACCCAAAAAAAGCGAGACAAATAGCAAAAATTTATGAAACTTGTGAATTGTAAGTCAATAGGATAATAAAACCAGTTGGGGTATTTGACAAGTGGCAACATAATCAAGAAATTTTTTGCATTAACTCGGATATGTTTTAGCCTCTAATGAGCTAAAAGTCATTTAGTGCAAGAAAACTAACATCAATCAGCACAGCTATAAGATGTTGAAGGAACTCACTTTTTCTTATCGATATCAGGAATGTCACTCCTTTCCGCTTTTTCAACAATCACCTGAATGCAGAGAAAGCTCGTGAGAGAAAACATAACAAAAGCAGGAAACTAGAAGCGTTAATAAGGAATTATTCTTACAGGGATTCTTTCAGGATACTTCTCCCGGATGCGAGTAGATTCTGACTGCCTCCTCTCTTAACCAATAGATATTAAAAATTCAGGTGACAAAGTTCGACACTAAGCACAGAAACATAAAATCATGCATTCAAGAGTAAACATTACACAATTTTCACATAATTAGGCACCAAGAATAGAAAGATTCTGATTGATGTTCCATTAAACATTTCAACACTAAGAGTGCATTACAATTTCCAAGAACTGACAGCCATGGAACAACTCAAATTGAGAAAATAATCAATTAAACAGTTTACACTCCCATATTAATCAAAAGAACTGTTCAGACCAACAATTTACATTGAGCATAATCATCAAATACCTAACAATTTGAACCAAGCAAGCTTGATGATTTTAAAAATAAAAATCACATAAACCGTAAGAATCAAGATGGAAACAAAACCTATGGGCAACCTAGGCTGCCGGCTAGGGTCAAACAGAGGTTTAGACAGTGCACACTTTTTGGTAGTGGCTGAGGGGTTTCTCTCGTCATCCAAAAAAAAGAAACAGAACCTACATGCCCTGATCTTAGCAAATCCAACCATTCATTTCAGTTATGAATATGCTAGTTTTTTAAACAAGATTACCAAGAGCCTCTAACCACACCTATAATCACAGCAGAGTATACAAAATTTTCCTGCAATTTCCAGCCAAACTAAATTCAACTATAAGTTCAATTGCAGTCCCATAAACAGATAAACACACAACACAAAGACAAACAAGCTTTTTTTTTTCCAACAAAAACAACATAATAAGCATTAAGCCAATTAAAACCAGAGCACCATATACCCAAACTTGACTAAAGAACTTATTTATCCCTAAACACACAACATTAGCATATACTGATACAGGTTTTATCAACAAGATTACAGAAATGAATAAAAAAACACGACCATCCGGTTATAATTACAGAATTATGCATTGAATATTTGAACTGGGAAAGGCAAAGGGAGAAGAACATGTACCCAAAGGATGATCAAACTTGAAGCTCTTAGCCATGGAAAGACTTAAACTTTGATCTTTCTCTGCAAAATTAAGGCACCAAAGAAACATCAAAATCTAAGAAAAACCACTTTTATTAACAAAAAAACTCAGAAATCATTTCCTCCTATTACCCAACAACAGAAAAACCTTCAAACTTACGGAAGACGATAATTGATGCGAAGAAGAAGTTTTGGGTATTCCAAAAAGTTATGATTGAGAAGGGGTTATAAGGATGAGAAACGCTAAATTAGGTTCCCGAATGCTCACGAAATCAGGAGAGTTTGGTTCGGCAAGGAAACTCTGAATATACGAATTTTTTATTTTTTTATTTTTATTTTATTTTTGCCGGGAAAAAGGGAGGGGGCAGATGGTTATTGGGTAGTAATATGCTCTAATGAAATTACGGGTTGCCCCTCAAATACTGGATATATGGGCATTTGATAAGTGATTAAAATTAACGTTATAGGTTATATGGTTGTGAAACTCAATAAGTGATTAAAATTAATGTGATAGATTATAGACTTGCAAAATGTAAATGGAGAGTGATGTTAAGAGAATTATCGATTATCTGAATTTGCATGATGAAAGGATTTGTGTCATGGCTTGCTAGGTAATATCTGGGGGGTATGTCGACATTGGATTAAGAATGATTGGCATGTGCGGACTGTCCATAACTTTATGGAGTAGAATTGAGTGGTTGACCGTTTCGTCAAGTAGGCGCTAGACCAATTGAGGGGTTTACGTGTGTGAGTCTCAATCGACAAAGAAGCTCTTGGGATGTTTTTGAATTATGTCTTATGGGTCCCTCAGGCACGTACATTCTACTCACAGGCTAAACTAACTAGAGTTTTCCCCTCCTTTCAGCTTCCGATAAAAAAAAAGTACACTTACCATCTTTCATAATATAATTGATTAATTTATGAATGCTCAATGACATAACATTTATTTTGTTAAAAAAAAAAAGAAAAAAAAGACATAACATTTATTTCAAAATGACACTCAAACGCATTCCTTTCCCTCATATTTGTTCATATTGATGTGAGGTAAGTGTGGATGCAACCGTTATATCGTGGACCAGGTCCACATTGCACTGTGGATCTTGGTCCGAAACGACGATTTGAGATAAGTGTGGATGCAATCGTTATATCGTGGACCAGGGTCCACATTACACTGTGGATCTTGGTCCGAAACGACGTCGTTTCGATGTTAGTGGACGCGAACGCGAATGACTTGATGGAATTCATTGTCTAGAATACACAGAATCCTTGTCTAGAATACACAGAATGATTTGAGTGAATACACAGAATATTGACACAACTACACAGAAATCATCATCCTAACATTTGAATACACAGAACACGTCACAACCTATCTTTAAGTGCCCCTAACATGAATACACTGAATCGTAGTCTACAATACACAGAATGCCTTTAAAGAATACACAAAATATGAAAACACCAAATACACAAACACATCACCCCTGTATTTAAGTACCACTAACATGAATACACAGAATCCTTGTTTAAAATACACAAAATGACTTGAGGGAATACACAGAATATTGATATAACTACACAGAAATCATCCTCCTAACATTCGAATACACAAAACACGTCATAGTCTATGTTTAGGTACCCCTAACATGAATACACAGAATCGTAGTCTACAATACACAGAATGTCTTCAAAGAATACACAGAATATTAACACAAATACACAGACCGGCCAAAACGAGAAACGTGATTTTCAAAAAACAAACCATTAATTAAAATGACAAAACAACGTCGTTTTGGTACGGGGTGCACACTGCATTGTGCACCCTGGTCCACGATGACAACCGGCTAAATTATTGGGTATTCACACATTTAGTTATTCTTGAACTCTAATATGGGATATATTTAAAATTACTCAAACCAGATGAATATACTAGTACTCTAAACCCGTTTGACATGCATCACATGCAAGGTATCTTAAATCTCGAACCCCATTTATTTAATATAATTTCTGGATCAAAAGGAGGGAGAGACCCCAATATAATAAACAACGCTAAGATTGAACTCTTGAGATAATAACCCTCCTTAATTGAAGAACACCAAAAAGATCATCTTCCAGATCAGAATTCGCCTTCAAACAACCTATCATTAGACTATATATACACACTATATCATGTTATGAATTTCCACTACTACTTAAACCTGATTATCAATTACCCAATCCTGTCGTATTAAGATTTGAAAAGATCAATACACAAAATTACTCGTCTCGTTGCAATCCATAATCATTTCAATCCATCCTCTCTTATCCCCAATAACGACATATGTTTTGGATTGATTTGAGATAAAAATTCAACCAGTACTCATCATTTATATAAGATCATAAAAAAGTAAAATAACCCACGAGAGTATAGATAACATTATATGTCTCTCTTCTAATTTAATTAGAGATCTTACTTTATAGTTTATACAAATTAAGCATGATTAATTTTGGTGTATATGTGTATTAAGACTCTCTGAGTTTGAGTCACGTTAGGACTAGCTATTCTACTCTACCTGAGACTTCTCTTGTATATATATCTCATATTCCTCATCATTGTAATCGTTCAATTGAATCAATACAATATTCAGTTCTCATATGGTATCAGCTAGCCTAGGTTTATTTTCTAATGGCTGACGGCTCTGTTAATTCTTCCGAACAAACCGTTTCTGATGCAGCTATTTCTTCTGCTATTTCACAATTACACAGCTAGACTTATCCTTTGCGGTCAATCAATTGTGTCAACATATGCATGCTCCAACATTGTCTCACTGGGAGCAGCTAAAACGAGTGCTCAGGTATGTCAAAGGCACCCTCTCATTCGGCTTGCGTATAACTCAGTCAAATTCTAGAGAGCTTCATGCTTTCTCTGATTCTGACTGGGCTGGTTGTCCTGAGGACCGTAAATCTACTAGTGGGTATGCAGTGTTTCTTGGCACCAATCTTATCTCTTGGGTGTGCAAGAAACAGAAGACAGTTGCAAGATCATCCACGGAAGCTGAGTATAAAGCCTTAGCTGATGTTTGTGCTGAGGTAATATGGATCATGTCCTTGCTGCGTGAGATCAAAATTGATGGCATCCCTACTCCCAAATTATGGTGTGACAATCTTGGTGCTACTTATATGTGTGCGAATCCAATTTTTCATGCAAGAACTAAGCACGTGGAGATTGACTACCACTTTGTTAGAGATAGGGTTGCCAATGGAGATATTCAGGTTAACTTTATTTCCACAAAAGATTAATTAGCTGATATCTTTACAAAAGTTTTGCCTAGTCCTAGATTTTCTTTTCTTAGGGACAAACTTCAGTAGTTTACCCTGCGCTTGAGAGGGAGTATTAGGACTTTCTGAGTTTGAGTCACGTTAGGACTAGCTATTCTACTCTACCTGAGACTCCCCTTGTATATATATCTCCTATTCCTCATCATTGTAATCGTTCAATTGAATCAATACAATATTCAGTTCTCATCACGTGGTCTATCATACGATTAAGTTATGAATAAATGAAGTGAAAATGGTAGGAATCCTTAATACTACTCGTAAGTTATTCTCTTGTTGGCAATTTAATTTGGTAATGACGTTGCTTTTCCTTGCGGCGGTGGTTTGCGCATCAATTGGGATTGACAATTTGCTAATATTTTCCTAAAATAAATTTAATGGTTAATGGTTAATTAATAAACGTTTGGTAGAAAGAAGACTTTAATTAGGGACTCATTTTCCTTGTGACAAAAAGGTAGAATTGTTCACTTAATAATTAATTAATAAAAGTTTGATAGAAAAAAAGACTTTAATTACCTTAGAAAAAGACTTTAATTAGGAACTATTTTTTTTTGTGATAAAAAAAAAAGTGGAATTACTCATCTCAGAAGCCAAAGACCTCAGTGAAGGTGATATTAGTTGTGATCTCTTGTTGGGACTTGGGAGATGTGTGAACTTAAAGAAACCCTAGTAAGTCATGACTAACACTTGCTTAAAATTAAATTTATTTTTAATGAATTTGGTAATTTTCAGCGAGTAGGGGTGGACACATAGTAAATGCGAGCAAATTTTGGAGTGAATCCACGTCTAATCCGTTAAAGTTAATTTAATCTGATTCGATCTATCAATATATTAAATTAGTTGACGGGCAAGTTTAAAAAATAAAAAATATATATAATATACAAATTTAAGTATTCAAAAATGGTTGGCCAAGCTATAAGTTGGCATGCTCTACCAGCCCGTTTTGACATATTAAGAGCAAATGAGTTCTAACTTTACTTAAGAAATTCATAAGTTTAACCAAACTCTAAGTAATTATTTTTTCTTTAGTATATAATGGCTTGAAATAAAAATCTTACTATATGAAATCCAATATATTTAGATTGAACAACACCAATAAAAAGTTATATACTGCTTATATATACATATATGATATATACACAAAGAATGATATATTTATTAAATGTTTCAAATGTATATTCCATTATTGGTTTCTTTTTCAAATTTTGCAATTAATTTCACAGTACTACGCGCGACATTTCACATGAGAAGGAAGAAAGGTCAAGGGAAAGATGCCTTTGCCATTGCAAAAAGCAACCTATTAGTTTTATTTATTTATTTAATTATGATAACATAGGGTTTCCAGGTTTCAATTCATAGATTCTATGACCCATTCTTCAAACCCATAGGTAATTAAATCGATCGAGTCTACCTAACTTTGAATTCATATATACTACACCAAATTATACACTTATGTGCACAAGGAGTCTAAACCCCGGACCAAATAGGTGGTGCTTATCTCTAGATTGTCTCCAAATTGACTGTAATGAGGTCGAACCCCATCCAGGCCACCCAACTATCGGAAGAGATCGAGTTTCAAGTATAACTACTCATCCACTAACTAGACTGCCTTGGGAGATGATTGCAGCATATTTTATAACAATTCAAATACCCGGAGTATTCCGGGGTATCGATCCACAAGGAAGCGGGTCGCATCGAACACTAGTTACTAATATATTCTTATGAAGCTAATCCTAACGAAAATGGTGTTTGAACGATTGCGAATATCATAATAAACGAGAATAAAGAAAGCTTAGTTGATGAAAACAATCTAGAGAGAGTGGGGATTTTCGGGTTTAAGTGTTTAGTCTCCTAATGCCATACTAATGTGAGATATGTGATTTGGGTTCTAACAAATGTGGATGATTGCATTCATAAGGGGAAGGAATTACTCCCACAATTCAATCCCACACTAAAGAACTAATCAAGAACAAGCAACCTAAACAAAATCCCTTAACAAAAATGCCTTCTCCCAAGGTGCAAATGTCAAGTGCAAGAGTGAGTGCTCTAATATATGCCTTAACTCCCATTAAGACACAACTATAGCTAGATACAAGCAATTTAGGCCTTTAATCACAAGCATCACAATAGAAATCAAAATTGCATCATAAGTTATAAAACCCAAATATAAATATATCATTAATCATGAAGAACAAGGCAAATAGGATTCATAAACACCTATCACCTAAAAATCCCTAATAAGTTTAGCCACTCATGGCTAGGATTGAATTTAAAGCACAAGTAATGAAGAGTTTACAAAGACTAAGAAAGTAAAGGAAAGGAAAGGAAATTCTCCCGAATATAGCTTTCCAAGTCTTCCTTCTTCCTCCCTAAGCCTTTGTAGCTCCTTGAAGGTGAGTATCTTCTCCAAAGGTGGTGGATCCCTCCTTGACTCCTTGGAGAGGAAGACACCTTTTACTCTTGATGAGCACAAATGATGAGTGTAAAAGAAGGCTGTAATGTCGTTCCGCTGAGGATTGGTGTTATGACACGAAACTATGTGAATTACCAGGCACTAGAGTATATGAATTTATAGAATCCAAGTAACAGAGACTGAATGATGTGGAATAAAGGAACGCAATTAATTAAGGTGAAAACTATATGATAAAAGGTATGGGCCAGATCAGGGGATTGTAATCTTGATGTTCCAACCAACTCAGGATTAGGGAAAGAATAATTAACCAAGGGATATATGGGCAATGCACAAAAGAATTCTACTCAGCTACTTTCGTAATCAATAAGAGAATTAGGCTAAAATTGCCTCATTGTCGTGATGCATCAATTATAACCTTAAACATCTAAGCATTGTAAGCCCCCAAAATTACCTCTACTTTCATAGCAGGAAAATTAGGTTGGAATTGGTAAAGCTCGAGGTCTCCATCCAACTTTCGTTGTAATGAATCCCTCTCCTAGACTAGCAATTAATTCTGGCCACAAACCAATAACTAGTGCAAAGAAATCCCCAAATCAACATAAACCCTAGGCAAAAGATTCAATCCCTTTATGCAATTAATCATAAACCGAACATCAAGATTAACAATGAACCCCTAATCCAAACCCATAAGCGAATTACTCCCTCATGATGGGAGTAAACACAACAAAGCAAGAATTAAAGATAAACATTGCAAGAAATATAAAGGGAAGAGAAACTTAACTGATAAATAACAAATCCAACTTCAATCCAAGATTCCAAGCTTGAAATAAAAGAATCTAATGTAAAACTAGTCTAAACTATGCTGGGGAAATATAAACTAAAAGCTAGGGTTCAGAACTCTGTCTGGGAACCTCCTTTAATTGTAGAGAATAGGTAGAATATATAGGAGATATATGGGCCTTGGCCCATTAGGCAACTTCCAATCCTTTTCCCATTTGTATTCTTATTTCCTTTCTTCCTTGTAATTCCCTTTTCTTCCAGAACTTGTCCAAAATGCTCCAAATTTCCTCCTTTGTAGTTCCTTGTAGATAATTCAACACTTGGACAATATAACACACAAACAATTCCCAATTTCACTAGGATAAGGGAAATACAATTAAAATAAGGGGTGAATTATTGTATAAAATAGTAGATATCAACTCTCACCCTTTTTGCCTCCTCAAAACACAGCTTAGGTCTAGGGTTTTGGGAAAATGAGCCTTTTATACTGGGAGCAAAAATATGGGCAAAATAGGCAATTCCGCGCAGCAAATTTTTGTGCTGTCACAGGATTCTTGACGCGTCGAGCCTTGAAGATTTTTTCCCGAAAATTGTTACGGCATATTCTCGACGCGTCGAGCCCTGACCTTGGCTCAAAATTCTGGACGTGTCTAATTTGATCCTGGACGCGTTGCAGCCTCAATGTAAGCATTCTTCATCCATTTTAACTCCCAAACATGTCTTTAAATGTTCCCTTGCTTTGCATTTGATCTAAGATGGTTTCAAAACACTAACAAACACCATAAAACACTCAATTCAAGAATGAAACCATATCTAATTGAGAAAGCAAGGAATATGCATTAGAGATGGCAAATTAATACATTTAAGCTCAAAAGTTGATCCAAAATACTTAGAAAAATATGCACAATTGAGATCATATCAGGGGATTATTTTTAAAATGGAATGAAAATGTTATTTTCCCTCAAAAAATTACTCCTAATATTATTTCCGCCATATGTGACTTATAATCATTGGATGTCATTGAATTTGGTAACTCTGCCATTAGTTAATAAGAAAAATTCGTTGTCCAGTTAGAAAATGTCATGTAAAGAGGGAAAGATTAGTGGGAAAATTTTTGGAGGAGTGGGTAGTATTACTCTTTTAAAATTTGTATTTGAAGCTAGGAATTAAAAAAAAAAGAATTTTTTTTGGACGGTGAGGAAATTAAAACCCGCAGTTATTACCTAAAGATATGCACTAGGTGAACTCCGCTCTTATATAATAGCCCTCGAATCATACATTAGAGACAAAACATACTAGGAACGCCCTATGCAACGCGAGCTCGATAATGTTGACAAGTTAATAGTAATTATTTTTAATTAATAAAAAAGTTGGGAGAAGTACGAAAATTCTAAGGTTTTATTGCAATTGTCAGTAGCATTAAGTATGTTTCAAGACAAGATTCCATTCTCTCCTTCCCTTCATGTACTGCATGTGCTGTTTTTGTTAGTACTGACCTTATATGAAACATCAACCTGCAGAATCCCTGCACCTGGTCTTTGACATGCATACATTATATTCATTACTGCTTGGTTAATATGGGAGGATGGAGGTAGAAGCAAAACATGGTATCAGGGCTTTCACGTGAACAACCTAATTGCAAATTCCTAGCATTTTATGAATTATATTGCTTGAATTCAAATACATATATATCACCTTGTACAAAAATAAAATAAAAACATAAATAAGGTGCAACCCTAGCTAAGTCAATCAGACTGTTGATCGACTTGGTAGTCGTTACAAGTTACAATTCTCCCTGGACCAGCTCCCGTGCCTCCAGGAGCAAACACGGGTAGATCTGGACCGTGGACAGAGAAAGACCATGTGGATTTACCAAAAAAAAAAAAGAGAAAAAACTCTATGAGTATTAAATTACAAATTGTATATTTTTTATATGGCATCATGTATCCTTACCATGGGAGAGTTCTTTAACAGGCTGCTATTTATAACAGTCGAATCTTTAATCACGTAGTTATTTTTTTATCAACTACCCTTTGCATTTTGACACGCGAAATAAAATTTTTATCACCATTTTATTTTGATAAAGAGGAAATCTCGCTGCCATTATTCAATGGTGTGTACTAAACAAACTGCTTCTCTGCAATGATTTACAAATAGAATAAGAAAATCCTATATGATGAACTCCACGGAGGATTTACCACCATTATTTGATACTTGAGAAAACAAAAGGGCCCATACGATACGAGCATGTAAGTTGGTTTATGGGTAATAGATTGTGGACAAGGACTAGAACCCTCAATTCCATTGTGGGATGGGAGTTGGTTAGTTACACCGAATGTGGTGCCAATTAACACGCATTGGTGGGCACAAAGCATAGTCTTGCGACTCCAACAATATTGTTTGGCGTCAAGATCAGATCAGCTGCCGATAGTGATGGGTGCAAAACCGGCACGCCGGTAAGCCTCAAAATTAAATCCAGGCATCTATCAACCACGTTGGATAACATGGAGCACCGTCGTTAATTCTGCCCGACACAAGCTTTTCCGTCAAAGACAACATCGTAGTATTTTCGATTCCCATGTTTACATTATGCATCTATGATGCGAGAGAAATTAAAGTTTTCTATACACACCAACTCAGCTATAACACATAGGCATATAGCAGCAAGCCATCAATAATAATAATAATATGTAGTGTAACGGCTTACAGGAATTATTGAAGAGTTTTTCAACTCACTGCCTGATTTGTGCATGAAATTTCTAATATTTAGGTCATTTCTTGTTGGATATATCTTTGAAAATAAGATTTTGATTTTCCTTTTAAGCTACTCTAGATACGCAAATGATTAATTGCTTGATCTCTTCATTACAAGTTTAAGAGAATATATGGGGCAACCCATTCAGCCAAATTAGTCAGACGGTTGACTTGTTAGCTACAAAATTTCAAGTTTGACTCTAGATAAAAGCTATCTATTGATTTTTTTATTTTTTATTATTTTAGTTTGAGTAGTTGCTGCGGACTTTCTCCTGAATTGAGAAACAGATTTCACTTCAAGGGTATATTAGAGTGAGTTTTTCGTAAATAAAAGGTTAATGTATTGTAGATAGTTTTTTTATAGTATTTTTGGTTATAATAAATGTAGAGTATTTTAGGCTTTTAGCTAATGAAATTGTATTTTATAAGGAGCCGATCGACAATTCTTTTAGAGCATTCCAATATAGTAAAAGATATGATAATTTCCTTTAGAAATCGAATAGACATTATGAAATGTGGCTAAACTAGACTTGTATGCTTTAAGAGCTACTTCTATTAAATTGAAAACATTATTTGTAACTTGGAGATTCGACTCTTATAAAGATGCATCATGTTAAAGAGTTTTAGGTCAATATTTATATTTTTAATAAGAATCAAACTTTACAATCGTAATCTTGTCTGAACTCTACAAGCACGAAGTTGGTTCAATTTTTATCAAATGATATGATATGTCTAGCATGTAATGATTAGTCTTACAACTTGTCATACTACTCCTCTTACAATGTTATGAGTTTAATTTTTACGGACGGTCTCTCGACTGAACTCGTAGCACAGAATCTCTCTAGTGCATATCTCTCACGTATAATTTGCGGTGCTATATACATCACAGGAACATAATTTATTTAGAACACACTGTCAAATAATAGTTGCGAGTTTTCTCGTAAAAAAAAAAAAAAAACAAATTACGTTACTCAAATAGTATATATGTGCAGTGTATGCGTTCTCCATCTATCAATTATATATATATATATATATATATATATATATATATATATATATATATATATATGGTTAGCCGCCGGGCGGCAAAATTCCAAAAATATAGTTGACTGGCTGCTGTTATTTGCCACAATGGGTCCAGAGAGAACAGGCTTGATTTTGTTGTCGAAGACGTTACGCAGAAGATGGGCAAAAATCTTGAAAACATTAAATGGTGATCGTGAACCAATAAGGTGCAATGAGATGATATGAGTTTCTAAAACTCATAAGAGGATTGGAGCATTTTGCCCATCTTTTGAAATTTTATCCGGGACACGAATGAAATTAATCTCCATATGTGATTGAAAATATTAAATGGTGATAACATAATCATATTATGTGGTGTAGGTCTCTTCCAACTTAATTAGAGATCTTGAATTTGTATTCTGAAAAGAGTCTCTTCCAATTTAACCAAAGGCCTCGGGTTTGAGTCTCTTGAAACGTTTCATGCATGCCCATGCAACTACTTTAAAACTTACTAAAGAGTGTTTTGTCACCATTTAAAATTCTACTTGACATGAACATAATTAGTTCCAAAAGTGTTGCAGTATACAATATATGATTACTAGCGGATTGGCTAAGGGAAACCTATTTGAATTTGGATCTATATCTTTTTGATTTAGTAATAATAATAATAATAATAATGAAAATGTAGGTAGATAGGTAAAAAGGTTGGGATTTGGAATTGAAATGCACCTGCCCCTTGTTCCAACCTCATAAATGCATATCGAAAACGCCAGATTTGCTTCTGTGAGCCTTGTTTCATTGCTAGCTAGGTTTTGAGGAGAGGAGTAAATATATCAACCTCTCTTTTGTTGATGGGTTGTTGGCAAAATTTAATGTTTGTTGGCTGCTTCCCCTACTCTACATACCATCCCGACAAGTTTTATGGTTGGTTCAGTCCTATATAAATAACTCAATTTACATTTTTTAAATCTTGTGTAGGAAAATGAATCAAATCAAATTTTTACGTCAACCAAACAGTACAATTATATTGAACCCTTATTATTGGTTGCAACTCCTGTCATAGAGGGTCTAGATTTAGATAGATATTACAATTCAAAGGCGTAGATCTAGACGTTATTTTAGATAGCAATGGTTATCCGTATGTGAGGAAGGAGATTGTGCAAGCTTTTGTCCGTGGCTGTTTTGTTTTTTTTTTATTTTGTAACTTAAAAAAGAACTTGGAATAATCTACTTAAACAGTAAAAACTACGTACACCCTAAATAAGCAATACCTTGATGAATAAGTAGTTTAACGACGCTTTTGTTGTATTTAGTTATATTAGGAGTTCAATTGCATTATTTGTTCAACGTAGATGACTTGTTTGACATGTTTAGTTTCTATATATAATTTTGTTATGAGATAACGAGAAATATAATTCAATTTTAAATAGACAAGATATGAAATGATAGAAAACAACTATGTTTTAATATCCCAAATGAGACATTGTCATAATGTTGGGGCAAGGGTTTCAGTTTTGGGAATTCAACTATCATCGTCCACTATATACTATATATGATTAAACACTATGCTTATTCAATCCGATCTTTTCAACATTTACTTGTAAAGAATCTGACTAATATGATATGATAGCTACCAACGTAACTTCAAATTAAATATTTAAAATAACGATAGGTCACAAGAGTCCATCACAAGTATCCGGCCTCTTGCATAAGACACTTGAATTATTTCATTAATAAAAACCTAGGTGTGTGAGTGCGTATGTATATGTATATGTATGTGTATGTATGTATGTATGTATGTATATGTATATGTATATATATATATATATATATATATATAGAGAGAGAGAGAGAGAGAGATATCAAAGACAAAATCTTTAATGTGTCATACTTCTATGTCTCATCTCAAAAATAAAAATGATAAAGTATTTTAAATTTTAATGATGTCAATGAAAAAAAAAAAAAAAGAAAGAAGAAAAAGTTGGCATGTAATAAAATTATTTCAATTTTTTTTTAATACTAAAAGAAAGAGAGAGGGGGTCAAATTAAAGAGCTTGAAACCTAATTTTCTCCTAACACACACTAGACGGATCAGGTGAGAATCACATGTCCAGTGGAAGAATGAAAACTCTTCGCAGTCGTTCATCGTCCACACACATATAGAATTATAAGCAAGTAAGAACCAACATTAACCTGCGAACTTCTGAAAAATTGTACCACAAGTCCACAACAGCTACATGATTGTACCGCTACGGCTCCTAAACATGCCGGGAGGATCTTGCTGTGCAATTATATAGTAAGTACAGTGCAATCCTTCAAAAGTTCGCACATTAAGATCTCGCATGATTATAGAAATATATATATATATATATATATATATATATATATATATATATATATATATATATATA
>NC_044916.1:2443608-2459835 GCF_003576645.1 Ipomoea triloba
AAAAAAAAAAAAAAAACAAATTACGTTACTCAAATAGTATATATGTGCAGTGTATGCGTTCTCCATCTATCAATTATATATATATATATATATATATATATATATATATATATATATATATATATATGGTTAGCCGCCGGGCGGCAAAATTCCAAAAATATAGTTGACTGGCTGCTGTTATTTGCCACAATGGGTCCAGAGAGAACAGGCTTGATTTTGTTGTCGAAGACGTTACGCAGAAGATGGGCAAAAATCTTGAAAACATTAAATGGTGATCGTGAACCAATAAGGTGCAATGAGATGATATGAGTTTCTAAAACTCATAAGAGGATTGGAGCATTTTGCCCATCTTTTGAAATTTTATCCGGGACACGAATGAAATTAATCTCCATATGTGATTGAAAATATTAAATGGTGATAACATAATCATATTATGTGGTGTAGGTCTCTTCCAACTTAATTAGAGATCTTGAATTTGTATTCTGAAAAGAGTCTCTTCCAATTTAACCAAAGGCCTCGGGTTTGAGTCTCTTGAAACGTTTCATGCATGCCCATGCAACTACTTTAAAACTTACTAAAGAGTGTTTTGTCACCATTTAAAATTCTACTTGACATGAACATAATTAGTTCCAAAAGTGTTGCAGTATACAATATATGATTACTAGCGGATTGGCTAAGGGAAACCTATTTGAATTTGGATCTATATCTTTTTGATTTAGTAATAATAATAATAATAATAATGAAAATGTAGGTAGATAGGTAAAAAGGTTGGGATTTGGAATTGAAATGCACCTGCCCCTTGTTCCAACCTCATAAATGCATATCGAAAACGCCAGATTTGCTTCTGTGAGCCTTGTTTCATTGCTAGCTAGGTTTTGAGGAGAGGAGTAAATATATCAACCTCTCTTTTGTTGATGGGTTGTTGGCAAAATTTAATGTTTGTTGGCTGCTTCCCCTACTCTACATACCATCCCGACAAGTTTTATGGTTGGTTCAGTCCTATATAAATAACTCAATTTACATTTTTTAAATCTTGTGTAGGAAAATGAATCAAATCAAATTTTTACGTCAACCAAACAGTACAATTATATTGAACCCTTATTATTGGTTGCAACTCCTGTCATAGAGGGTCTAGATTTAGATAGATATTACAATTCAAAGGCGTAGATCTAGACGTTATTTTAGATAGCAATGGTTATCCGTATGTGAGGAAGGAGATTGTGCAAGCTTTTGTCCGTGGCTGTTTTGTTTTTTTTTTATTTTGTAACTTAAAAAAGAACTTGGAATAATCTACTTAAACAGTAAAAACTACGTACACCCTAAATAAGCAATACCTTGATGAATAAGTAGTTTAACGACGCTTTTGTTGTATTTAGTTATATTAGGAGTTCAATTGCATTATTTGTTCAACGTAGATGACTTGTTTGACATGTTTAGTTTCTATATATAATTTTGTTATGAGATAACGAGAAATATAATTCAATTTTAAATAGACAAGATATGAAATGATAGAAAACAACTATGTTTTAATATCCCAAATGAGACATTGTCATAATGTTGGGGCAAGGGTTTCAGTTTTGGGAATTCAACTATCATCGTCCACTATATACTATATATGATTAAACACTATGCTTATTCAATCCGATCTTTTCAACATTTACTTGTAAAGAATCTGACTAATATGATATGATAGCTACCAACGTAACTTCAAATTAAATATTTAAAATAACGATAGGTCACAAGAGTCCATCACAAGTATCCGGCCTCTTGCATAAGACACTTGAATTATTTCATTAATAAAAACCTAGGTGTGTGAGTGCGTATGTATATGTATATGTATGTGTATGTATGTATGTATGTATGTATATGTATATGTATATATATATATATATATATATATATAGAGAGAGAGAGAGAGAGAGATATCAAAGACAAAATCTTTAATGTGTCATACTTCTATGTCTCATCTCAAAAATAAAAATGATAAAGTATTTTAAATTTTAATGATGTCAATGAAAAAAAAAAAAAAAGAAAGAAGAAAAAGTTGGCATGTAATAAAATTATTTCAATTTTTTTTTAATACTAAAAGAAAGAGAGAGGGGGTCAAATTAAAGAGCTTGAAACCTAATTTTCTCCTAACACACACTAGACGGATCAGGTGAGAATCACATGTCCAGTGGAAGAATGAAAACTCTTCGCAGTCGTTCATCGTCCACACACATATAGAATTATAAGCAAGTAAGAACCAACATTAACCTGCGAACTTCTGAAAAATTGTACCACAAGTCCACAACAGCTACATGATTGTACCGCTACGGCTCCTAAACATGCCGGGAGGATCTTGCTGTGCAATTATATAGTAAGTACAGTGCAATCCTTCAAAAGTTCGCACATTAAGATCTCGCATGATTATATAAATATATATATATATATATATATATATATATATATATATATATATATATATATATATAATTCATTCACAACTAAGATATGCCAGCTAGTTCTCCCCCACTGTTTTTATTCTGCATCTTCAATATTTCTTCTAACATTCCTCTTCACTGTCCAGCTATATATAGCTAGCTAGACTCATGCACTACCCCTCCTATATATATTAACTCCACACCTTATATTATTCCCCCATTTCTTCATTTGTTCAACTCAGTTTCTCCCTCGCCGGCCGCCGTTAGTTGGTCACGATCGGTACGTACGTACTTATACGAGATGTTGGTGCGGTTCAATTAGAAAGCCGAGCTCGTAACTACTCGAACTCCGTTATTTGATTGAGCCGTGCCAATATCACGTACTATAACTTATTTTTTCCGTTCATTTTATTCACTTTCATAGCTTCTGCATTCTTCGTCTCCCATGAGATCTCGAATTTGAAAAAATATAGTTATCTTAAATTTTATTATACGAAAATACGGAAGTATTTTATCACTCTTAGAGTCCTATCTGGTCAGAACAAGATTAGTTTATGTGATTATTGTTGTTTTAGTTTAATGTGTGCTATTGTGGAAAGTTGGAGGGACCATTATAGGATAGGATAAGGTTTTGGGATTTAACAAAAGATCAATTAACGTTGTTGTACTCTTATGTTTAGGTGGAAAATTCTATCTTTTGGTTTTATATTTGAATGAATAATTGCTTAGTTTATTCATACTAGAATGGATTTATGTGCTTTTTGACACAAAGTGACATGGTTAGGTATAGTGAAAGGTTGTGACTTGACCATTGTTATTAATAGCCATTAGCCAGAAGCATTATTATATAATTAGCAATTATTGCTAACCAAATTCGAGAATTATTTGGAGTTAACTAAATATATATATCTTTAGTTTGTTTGTTTGGAGAAGTTTAACCTAGTTAATATATGCATTAAGGATTCTAAAAAATGACTTGTTGGGTGTTCCACGGTCGAAAATGGTAGATGGCTCTTCCAGCTAATTGTTGATTTCGAGTAGCCACTCTATTTGACCATTTGATAATATATATAAGAGATAAATAAGAATAAACTTTCTTGTAAAAAGTGGGTATACTAGGCAAAATTACCAAGTGAATCTAATGATATGCATAAGTATACCTAAAAATGTGTGTGCACCTTATGATAGGTAAAAGTGTAACTGGTGAATGAATAAACTTTGTAGTTTTGTGTAGCGCATTTTTAGAATTCACACATTTTTTAGCTATATTTTTACATATTATTATATGTATTTTTGTCCGTATTTTTTTACGGAAAGCTAGGTTATCACTTTAATTAACTGGCATATATATATATATATATATATATATATATATATATATAGACTAACGTTGTTTCCGTGATTCCCGTGAGACCCTTTGTAAATACACACAAACTAATACATGAATGCGCATATGATAGATTGTGTATAAGCATTGCATTCAAAACAATTTATTTTTCAATAATCTCATTGTCTAGGTGGCTGCAAAAGTCAAAATCTTTAAATATAGTCGTTGGTATAATCTCATTTATGTCATATGTACCAGAAGACATAAATATTTACTCATTGCTAGGTAGATTGATGTGCCATTTGTTTTCTTCGCCCATTTCGTGGGCTTTAAGATTTAAATTGAAATGTAGTCTTGAGATGAACATTTGATAATTATGGGATTTGAAATTAGACCTAGCAATTTGTGTAAATGGACTGACATGATAACGACACAAACACAATAAAGTTAAAGATAGATATGACTGGCTAAAGTTAACAAATTAGTATATAGTTATTAGATATAAGAAAATTACGATATATACCATATTGTAATCTTAAATAACAATATCACTATTAAATGGAAGATAAGTGAGAATATGTTAACTATATTGAGAATATGTCAACATCTGTAAAACGATCTCGCAAAGAATCACCCCAAAAAAGTGTTAAAGAACATGCTTCTTATACGATGTTAGAATATGAATTGTGCCTCTAGGGCATTGGTTTAGTAAATGAGAAATTTCATTTAAAGACTTCTAACAATAAGTTGAGGTGCAATTCCTGCCATGAACATTGAGACTTTGGATTTATGCTAGACTCTTGTGTGCAAAAATGCATAATTTTGTGTTAAGTCTCAAAATTAGATTGACTCAATTTACCCTGAAAGACGGATTCATAAGCATCCTAGAAAAATAGGATAAACATGATGGTCTGATCTGATAATGTCTGGAATCTGGATGTTGTAGCACCAAATTAAAACAAACATTTGTCACATTCCTCACTTCAATTTCCCAGTTGATTCTTTTGAATGAGATCTAAGAAGCAGAAAACTAATGAAATGTTTCATTATTACTGAACTATCTTACATGCTGCAGAAAAGAAAAAAAAAAAAAGATGGGCAAAATTGTGCAAGACTCTTTGGCTGTACCCTATTATTCTGGAGGGGGTAGAAATGTGAAAGGCTATATAGCATTATATAGAGACATCATTCTGCTTCTGAATTAGCAGTGGTCCTGTACATGGTTGCAGAACGAACGAGGTTTCTCCGCCATTTTCTACGGCCCGGGACATCCTTGAGCCTCTCGCTTTCATTTGCTATGGCCCGGGACATCCTTGAACCCCTCGCTTTCATTTCCGAGCTGCATGGTAAAGTTCCAAGTAATCAAGAGCCGGGCGATTCCAAGACCAATCCTGCTCCATAACCTTCTTGCATAGTGAATTGAACCAATCCCGAGTATCATACCAAGCAGTGATTGCTCTGCAACATACAACCCTCGATGAGTTCTTGAACAAGAAACCAATCTATGGGTGGTAGACTGGTAGTGTGTGCAAGATTCTGTGTCACTATATAGAGGGAGAGACTGGATGCAAGGAGGGAAAGTCTATAATGTTGATCGGGTACAAGTATGCATACTTTTGGAGTTGTACCGGATATTGTCAACTCGTTTAGGTAACGAGGGAAACCCCCAATCATTAGGTGTGCACTGAGTAAACCTGCCTTGTGAGTTGAGACCCTAACAGGCAAACGACCACAAGGAGATAAACCAGTCTAGGTTGTCCATAACTGACCGACTCAAACCAAGAAAACCAATAGGCCGTTGCCGTTCCCATTGGAAGTCGAACTTGTAACCTTGTGGTTACCAAGTCAACAGTTCAACCAACTTGGCTAGGGTTGCCCCCGATATTGTCAAACTCTTGTTCCCACGTTATATGGTAAAATCTCAAAAGCATATCTAGTTGTACCCGGTGCAAAATCGTTAACTCTATGGTTTCTTCTAACGTCATAGATGGCAAAACCTTGACAGACATAAGCCATATACTTACCTATTGAGTGCATAATCAACTCCGGCAGCATCTGCTCCATCAAAGCTGAATCCATTTGGTTCAATACCGCTAGCTCGAGCTCTCTCTTTGTCGTGGTCAACATCAAATACAGTATCGTAAAGTCCTGGAGTACAGAACACACAAAGGTTATAGTAGCATAACTTGAAAGTCGAATAAATTGAGGGAATAACCAAACGAAAAGCTAAAAAACGACACAGCCTCTTAAAAGTTTCTCAACAGAATCCATTATCCTTTCATTCATAGGTCTCATATTACTCTTTTACTCTGTATAGTTTATGCTTTCTACTACCCCCGAAGATTTTTTTTTTATTATAAATTCTCATCGTTTGTGGGTGGAGAACATACTTTTATAAGCATAATTGAAATGAAAAATCATTCATCTACATACTGACCTCCAGTTTTACGAACAACAGGTATTGAACCATATCTCATTGCTACGAGCTGAGTTAGTCCGCATGGCTCAAATATTGACGGGACTAGAATGAAATCTGCACCAGCATATATCTGCAATCGCGTGCATAATAACGGATTAGTAAGTAGAAATGCAGGCAACATATTTATGTAAAGAACAAGGTAGGTCATAGTTCCCGAGGGAGAATACCAGGTGAGAAAGAGGCTCATCGTATGTTAGACAGAGACGTGCCCGGCCATGAAATGCTGAATGCATATGGTTTGCCAAATCAACAAACTCATTTTGAATGCGAGGGTCGGGGGCCGAACCTAGCAAGACAACCTGTCATAGCAATCTTCATAAGCACGGGACATCGAAGACCTAATGCTTGCTGATTTCTAAAAGTAAACAATTTAACTTCCCAAAGTAAAACTAACAACTATTACACAGTAAATTCTTGTCCTTCATTATCAAACAATTCGGTTTTGAACGATGCTAAACATAAGAGAAGATGTTTGGCAATTGCCCATCGGAGAAAGGAGAAGAGTGAGGAGAAATTAAGAAAAAACGGGACTACCTGTCCATCACGTTCTAACGTGCGAGATAGGGCGTGTTTAATGAGGTGGATTCCTTTCTGGTGCGTTAGACGAGTAATAATTCCTACCAAAGGACGATCATCCTTTTTCAGCCCAAGTCTCTGCTGTAAAGCTTCCTTTGCGGCCCGTTTGCCTTCGACCACATTCTCCGAGGTATACGAAATCTGCATTGGCAAGTTATGCGTAAGTGTCAAGAGTATCGAATGAAAAAGACGATGAATCAATTCAATCCTACGATATAAAAGCTTTAAGAAGAAAACGAAGTTGAAGCCGTGGATTAAGACAACGAATCACGCAGCAACTTCAGCACGAGAAAACAAAACCAGCATCAATTTCATTCAACGAAGCTGAACGGAAGCAAAAATCAAGCAAGATGTGGATTAGTTACCGGGATGAACTTATCATTGTACGGATCCCAGATGTCAGGGTCAATCCCATTAAGTATACCATGAAACTTGTAAAGATGAGGGGCAATGACGGGGTTTCCAGATACTTCCTTTGAATAATTGGGTGATACCTACAAATTTGAACACGAGAACGTATAAACTTTAGACCTTACGGGATATGTAAGAATGGAATATAATCTTCATATTCAGTAATCAACCAAAATTCCCGCTCAAAGAGAAAAGAAGCATTGGGCTTATTAGAAATGATTTCATCTCTACACGTAAGCCAATCTGATAAGTGATGTAACTGATTTTATATCCTTTACTTCTTGTTACGATTTCAAGGAAAGAAGCTTGTATATATCTTTTAACAATCTCCATGCAAGGGTTGTATACCTATATATATAGGTAACTACACAAGTCCACGGAGCTACATCCACAAAATCAAAGCCATAATAAATTGCTCGAGATGAAGCACTTACAGTGGTAGCTTTGTCCGAATATTGCATTGCTTTTGCGATGAAATGTGCACCGAATTCAAGGTTGTGAATTGTGAAAACAGCACGAGCTTTGCTAAGACCATAATGCCTGTATTGTTCCTTAAACAACCACGCAACTGGAGCGCTAGACCAATCATGGCAATGAATAATATCCTTCCAAAAAGAAGGCAACAATGAATACTCTTTTTTCGAACTAGCTATGAGAAAGAAATATGAAAACGGGATAAAACAAGCTGAAATTGCTATTTATATTTCGACCAATTTCTTTCCGACAATGCAAGTGAAAACATATGTTCTCTCGTAAGCATTTACAACTCGTCAACTCTCAACGCTAAAAGAAGCCACAGAGATAATAGCCATGCAAAGAAAACACGTTCAAAGCACCACTCTCAAAACCAATTAATTTCAACATGAAAATGGACGAAATCAACAGTAGTTTTGAAGGATTGACGGAATCTAAGATCAATTGTCTTGTTTAATACGTGCCCCTATGTAGGATCTTTTAGAAAAAGCATAATCAAGCAACATATAACGGCACTATAAAAAATTCCAGCCTAAGAGTGAAATGTCAATAAATAGTAACATCATCCTCCCGATGTCAATTTCCTTCCACTAGGTTAAATATATATCACAGGAAATAAACAATGAAAAAAAATAAAATTAAACAGTACTCTTGCATAAGGCCGAGAATTTGTCAAGAATGTATAAGATCATATCTCATGTAAATATAAACGTACTGGATGGAATCCACCCTGCTGTAGAAACTCCAGAGCAGCATGACAAAAGAAGCCAAATCTCTCGGTGTCATTGTTAGAGCCATATATGCATCCTTTCCAAAAGAACCTGCCGGGATAATGGTAAAGAATTAACCTCAGCGACTAATCTTTTCGGCACATTCACTAAAGATAAAATAATAATCAAAGGAAAGGGGAAAAAATTTAGACACAAAATTAAAAAACGAAAAGAAAACTCAAGTAAGAAAAAGACCTAATTTAAAGAGCTAGATGCATAGTTTTCAGCTTATATAAGCATACCCATTTTGCGGCTCCAAAAAGTACACCGAGAGGCCTTCAACTTTCCCAAACCAAACTTTTACTTCAGTTCCACCCCAAGAGTAGCTTTTGTGAAACTGTAAGTCCTTAACCTATCCCAATACACATATATATGGACATATGGTAGAATATGAATGAGAATCATGAATACAGTTGTTGTAAACATAATAAAAGATGATACGGGAATAAAGTATTCTAGTATTTACTGAAGGAAAACTCATTTCCTAAAAGAAAAAAGCAAGTCCTCACGAAGCTTAAGGTACATAAACGTTACATAAAACAAAATATCAAAATAAGGAAGTAATGCCGGCAAAAAAACGTTGTGACAGACTGACAGGGGAGTAAAGGATGGAGGACCAAGTTGCTAATTAGTACATTATACGTTAACTAGATCATAAAAATAAGTCCCAAAATAGCAACGCTTGCAATTCTCCGGGAGATCACATCTTGAGCGATTAAAGATACATTGCAAATAACGTGTCAATAGATTATTATATTACCATTCAAATCTGTGCAAATAAGTGAAATAACCACGAGGAAACTTGGTTAAAGAAATAGATTGAAGCTTACATTAGTTAAGTTCATACAGTCGTACTTGGGAAGGATGATGTCCACAATGTGGTTTAAATCCTGAATAGCACGGGAAAGACTAGTGACAACATCACCAAGGCCTCCCACCTGCAAACAACGGAAGAGATAATGAACGTGCTTTTAGTAGTTACTGACATAACGAATACTTAAATTAAGTTACAATGACAAAAGCCACAAGTTGTGTACAGCTTATGGTTGATTCAATATTTCAGCTTAGCATTTCAAGGGATGCTCTCTGCTCTAACATTATTTGATTTTCAGTCCAAGTATTAAAATCACAGCATGCATTGCAAGCAAAAATTTTGACTAACATAAACATTTGGAAAGAGCAAAGAGAATAATGAGCAACAATGCATTAAAAAAAAGAAGTATAGTACTCCATATATAATGCTGTCTTGAAAATATGAAAAACACTTATGAATTGTACTAAGACAGATAAAAAATCCCAGTGAAAAAAATTGGATAGTTGAACGTAAAGGAGTTACCAAAGGATACCTTTGCAATGGGAGCCATTTCAACCGCAATATGCACAATGTGCATTGGAGGTTCTTTTGCAATTGCACCAGACACGGGTATGTGATAGTCCATGTTATTCTTGTTGTCAAAAATTCCTCCATTTTCTTTCTCGGAGAATACAAAGTCCATCACATATGCATCCAATGGAACCTTGACTGTGACATCCAATGGAAGAGAGGGGAAGGGCGGAAAGAGGGGAGAGAGCAAGTTTATTTAGCACAAGGTCTGTTCAGATATCATTATAAGCTCGTTCGTATCTAGAGAGTTAACGCAATAACACTTCAAAAAACTTTGAAAATATTCACAAAATCTATACCTTAGGAAAAGGTGACCAAAACAAGTTCAATTTTATTAACTCTTCATTGTAATTCTCAAGAAGTCATGACTAGATACATATACATGACTTGATTAACGGGGAAAAGTATCCTGAAAGATATATTCCGCTAATGCTGCAAATTAGTTCTAGAAAATTTAGATTTCTTTTCCTTTGATATGATGAACAACTCAGAATATCTCCACGACTCCATGTTTCATGATTATGAGTAAGGCTTACACAAGTGTAGTTAAGTATCTTTTGTTTCATAATAGAGAAATATTTGCAAGCTTGCAAAGCTTTAAAGATTTAACATTGAGCACAAATTCTGAAAATCTACACATACAAAAATGGTCTTAATTGTTAAAATATGTAAGCCTTACCAGTTGCCTTAACATGTGAACTGTTTTCGGCGGGCAACATTTTTTGAGGTGGCAGTGGGCCCAAGCGGTGAGTCCAACGATTAAATGAGCATCTGAACCAGATTTCAGGTTTCCCATTTAGGACTGTATTAGCAGGATTATAGTAAACTGTGACTGTACTTCCAGCTTGGACATCAAGAGGCTCAGTATATACTATGTGTTTCTGAGATAACAAAAATGATTTCATAGTCCTTTCCTTCGTCTCAGCCTTAATACGTGCTGTTCTTTCAGCCTGCATATGGAAAATCACAAAACATTGAAAACAAGCACGGACATAACAACTAGCAATTCCGGTGGATTGTTAGTGGGGACAATTGGCTCCTCTAACTTTCTAATATTATGCATTATATATGCAGAAATTTTACCAATTAAACACTTTTTTTGAAAACTACCAATTAAACACTTAAACTGACCAAATGGCACTTAAAAATAGTTAAACCAATCCACAGTAGAAAACTACAAACTTTATCAAGAAATGCTGAAATATGTCCCTTGTTAAACCAAAGAAGAGGGAACAATGTGCCTAGTTTGAACAACAGAGCCATGATTCTTGCAAGTAGCTTGGAAAGTAATTAATTGTATTCACATATATGGTACAAGTAATATTTTGAAATATGTTACTTGATAAAATACTGACCTTAGCACGCATTGCCTCTTCTCTTAACCTTCTCTCATGCTGAAGTCTCTTATATATTTGATGTTCTTCCTCAACCCAAAACAAGTCTTCTGGAATATTTTCTGGGACAACGGCATGAAAGTCCTGCCGAAGATTGTTATCATAAACAATTGCCTTCCCAGGTGGCCCATCAGCAAAGACCCAATCCAAGATGAGTGCTCGATCAGGAACAACAACTAAAGAGAAATTTTATATAAAAAAATTATTTAAAGGACTTCTGCAAAACAACTTGGAAGAAGAAATGGATGACAACTAAAAAAACAGAAGTGTTGACTCAACTAAAAGTTATAGCTTCAAAAAATAATGTGCAACTTTAAAGAGAAAACTATACCATTAGCTGTGTAACATGTCCTACAAGTTGGAAAGACCAGAGCAAATTTCACAAGGCAATAAGACTGTATTTCTCAAATGGAAGAAGCACATTCATGGTTATGATACCAATATACCATGACTTGCTAAAATGTGGATCGACTTAGAATACAAAATAAGAGCTTAAAAAGTAGGACTTATATCATGAATGACTATTTGGTGTGGTTTATAACAATGTTGATGATTCATAATTTTTCCAAGACTCAAGCAACTAAAGCCCCAACACTGGGGATCCATCACAGCATCACACATCTGTATTTGTCAAGTGACTAATAGTTCTTACTCAAGCAAAAGTTCATAAACATAAACACGCTGAAAGTTTAAGAAGATTAATATACACACCGTCAGCATACCACCAGTCACCATCCTTGTTCTTGGATTTGGAAAGCTTTGCAATGATAGACAAACCATGCCTCCAATTATTATGTCCTCCATGAATCCATATTTCCATAGCACGGGAAAGTGGACCTGAACTATTGTTATAGTACAATCTAACCTTGTCCTCACTTTTGAATTCTTTGGGCTCTATATACCAGTTGTCAGCAACAGACTTTGAAGCCTTATCAATTGCTGCTTGCAAAATTTTCCGTGTCTTTGCAACCTCTTCTCTTGCCTGTGCTCTATCGGCTTCACTTGCAGCTTTCTCTGCTTCTATTCTTCTCTTTTCTTCTGCTTCCCTTTCTCTTTGAGCTTGTTCCTTAGCAATTCTTTCCAGCTCCCTCTGTTTCTCCTCAAGCAAGAAATTTTCAAAGTCCAAAGCATCCATACCATCTTTTACAGTTATAGAGAAGTCATTCATATTATTGTTATCATAGACATCTTTTCCATTGAAAAACACAAAGTCAATCTTGTATGCTTCCTTGGGAACATGAAGCCTGCAAGACCACCAATCCCCATTTAAATTAGTCTTGCTAAGGTTCATGGTAAAAGATCTCCAACGCCAGTCATTAAATCCTCCCATGATCAATACATCAGGCTCATTCAACAAAGTGGAGAGACTTCTGTTAAGAAATATTTCTACATCTTCATCGGGTTTTACCTCCTCAGGATAACAGAATAATTTGTTCCCTTGCAAGAAGTTTTCCTCAGCAAGCCTTTCTATAGCCTGTCTACGTAAATTTTCTTCCATCTCTAGCTTCAACTTTAAAGAATAATCTTCCTCCTCTTTACCATCATCAATATCACTGTTTTCAATTTCTCCTATAACAATAGTCTCTGTGGTTTCTAATTGCCTATCTCCTTCAACAGTCCTGACTGCAGCATCTCGAGCATCACTCACTGTACTCAACACTTTTTGTGACAGATTTTCCTCATTGTCTTCATCTTTACCATCATCAATATCACTGTTTTCAATTTCTCCTACAACAATAGTCTCCGTAGTTTCTAATTGCCTATCTCCTTCAACAGTCCCGACTGCAGCATCACTCACTGTACTCAACGCTTTTTGTGACAGATTTTCCTCATTGTCTTCATCTTTACCATCATCAATATCACTGTTTTCAATTTCTCCTACAACAATAGTCTCTGTAGTTTCTAATTGCCTATCTCCTTCAACAGCCCCGACTGCAGCATCTCGAGCATCACTCACTGTACTCAACGCTTTTTGTGACAGATTTTTCTCATTGTCTTCATCTTGCACTTCATCACTTCTGATAATATCCACCTGAGCCTCCTCCGAATCTATCTCATTCAGAACATCAGTTTCCAAGACTGTTTCTGCAATAGCAATTTCCTGGAAATTGTTGAACTCCAAACTTTCTTTCTCTTTTATGTAGTCTGCCTTGTCATCGCTTAATGGCATTTCTCCTAACTCAACTCTATCTAAAACAACCGGAGCATCATCTCCGGTTACTCTTTTCACTTCACTCGACTTTATATCATTATTTACAACTTTGCTGCCTACTCCATTACTTGCAAATTGACTATTATCAGGAACAGCTTGTGGAATTCTGCCCGAGTCACCGGCATCCTTACTTTGACCTTCACTTTCCTCTACTTCTTCAACTCCTTGAATTTCATTTTCAATGTCATCAATTTTGACCTCAATCTTTTTCTGGGAGGGAACTTCAGATTCTTTGGATGGTGAAGTTTGTTCATTATCTTTTTCCTTGATGTTCTTCTGATCCCTTCTCTGGCTACTTGTTCCGGTTGCTGTTCTGGATGAAAATCCCTTAGGAGAAGAGCCTTGACTCTTTGGAGTAGAAACTTTTCTCTTCCTTCTTGGAAAATCTTTCAAAACAAAAAAGTTGCCAACTTACTTTAAGGAAAACAATAATAATAAAAAAAAAGGGATGGATTTGCTACTTTTATTACATTAGAAACTTTATCAAACAAAAGTAACCAACCTGCACTTGCACTGATATGATGTAGAAACCCTCCCACCACTTGAACTTTGTTCTGAGAAGAAGACTGCATGAAATGCAGAAATAAAAATGAGAAAAAGTTTTATAGACAAAATCTTTGTTGTAAAAGGTGAGTGCCAAAATCCACTTTTAGCAGTTAGAATCACTAGAAAGGTGTTGAAAAGACTCCTACCCAGATTGTAATTCCAAGCAATTGATTCTATTATACCCAAAAAGAAATTTGCCAAGGAATTTCAATCACAGATTCAAAATTGAATCAAACAGAGCAATAATTCCAAAATTTGAGTATTATCTAAAAGAAACACAGGCAATCAGAAAATGGGCATGATCAGGGAATACATGTATAGATACACACATTACACACACAGAGGTATGGAAAATATCAATGAGAAGAAGAAGGAGGAGAAAATTACATGCGCTGATAGACTGGTGGTTCCATGAGGGAAGAACCCAAAGAAAGGCGGTTTAATCTTGAACTGGGTTGCAGTGCCACTGAGGGTTGTTCTTGAGCTCAGAGGCTTGTGAAATGGCAAGGGAACCTCCATGGCTTCGCTTACCCAGAACCAAAAAAAAAAAAAAAAAAAAAAAACAAAAAACAAAAACGCTGAAAAGTTTTCTCCTTTTTGATCTTTTATTCTGCCATTCACCACAAAATCAACCCAAACATCATGTGATCTCAGCCCACCGCATTCCCCTCTCTCCCCTCTCTCTCCCTCTCCTTGAATATATGTGTGTTTATCTAGAGCATTTAATTTAATTATAGAAAAACTACATATTTTTCTCCAATTATACTTGTGGTATAAATTTAATCTTAGAGTTATATACATAATCATCTTTAATTTTAAAAAATAATTACACTTTTCATCCATAAATTATAATGTAATTGTATAATTTATCCATAAGTGCTCATCATGCTCACTTTTCATCCATAAGTTATTATCGGCGTTACACTTTCGTCTTTTCATATCGAACTTTTGTCATTGAGTTATACTAAAATTGTAAATTTCACCCCTAATGTTTTATTAATAAAGGGACGAAAAGTACAACGTCAATAATAACTTAGGGGCGAAAATTGAGTATGACCAACACTGAGCGAAATTCTATAATTATCTTATATCATCTTAGAGACGAAAATTGTAATTTTTCTTTAATTTTATGTTATGTATAATGTAACGAATTTAGTCTTTTAAATAACTAAATTTATTATTTAGTGACTTAATTCGCTATTTTATTAAGTGACATATCAATAATGTAAATAGTTTTGAGGGACTAAAATTACCCATTTCCACATAATTTAAAGATTAAATTTATATCAAGGATATAACTAAAAGATAAAATATAATTTTTAAAAATGATTATTACTTTTTTCAAGAAAAGATATAGGGAGTATATGAGAAGAAGAAAATGAGGTGCACAGTGTCCTATAAATCTTAAAAAATTCCTCCGTAAACTGGCAATCACAATCACGATTCCCAACCGTCAGAGCCATGAGGTGTGTGCTCTTGAGCGAAACAAGTTGTAGTGTGCTGAGGTGTATGTATGTGGAATTAACGGCTGATATTTTGTGGTGGGTTGACACGTCATCAGACTCCAACATTTCCCAACTTTTATTTTATGTATTTTATATTTTGGTTGGGAGTGATAGATCGGGCATCCCCTGAATAAGAAGACAAGAGGGGTAGGGAAAGGTGATGGGTGAGGCTTCAATTCATTTGGATTTTTACACAATAAATGAATATCATATTAGAGTGTATAATAGATATTTATATATGGAAATGTATAGTTTTAAAAAAGCAATAATACAACCAGATATTTAATAATAAAGAATAATGCTAAGCACCCATACTAAAATTTTCTTTTACCAATTTCCCCTCTTAATGAGACACCATTAGATTATTAATTTAGTACTCCGTATTTAATTAAAAATATAGGATGGCAATGACATTGTGGTCTAGGGGCACCCGGTTACACCCCATGTGGAAGGGGTTGGGTTTGAGCTTCAGTGGATGCGTTGTTATCTCTTTGTACTTTAGTAGGTTGAGGAAGTAAAGTAAAAAAGTTGAATTTCCAACTTCAATGGTTGATATGAGGAAATATACTCAAAGTAAGGTCTGTTAATTCACCAGTGATTTATGAAACTAATTTTTTTTTCTTTTTAAATTCGGAGTGGTAGAGCATCCGAGCATCCTTAACATAAAATAAAACACTGCTTTGACATTAAAAAAAAAAAAAAAAAAAAAAAAAAAAAAAAAAAAAA